>NW_009708744.1:230229-232495 GCF_000703405.1 Apaloderma vittatum | reverse complement strand
TTCTGTGATTCTGTGATATATGTATATATATATATATATATATCTGTCTCAGGACAACATGGTTGAGATCCAAATGTCAATGAACTTTCTTACCCCCAGCACTGAGCTGAAGGAGCTTTAAAACAACTAGATGCAGTTATGATTTCTGTTTTCCCATTGCAGAAACTGGAGCTTACAGGATCTGATTAGCAGTCGCTCTGTCGAAGCTGCATGTCCCAGCCCTAGCTGTAATTTAGCTGGATCTCTCTTTGCCTTGGCACTTCTTCTAGAAGACGGTTTTGTCCTTTCTAAATCCTGGCACACTCTTGAAAATTGATATGTGTATATTATGTATAAATGTGCCTGCGGTGCTCGTTGGAAGATGCTTGACTGAGAATACTGGAAACTGTAGAACAGGGAAGGACTCACTTTTATATGACTGAACACATAACCATCAACTTGTTTCATTACAGAATGGTGGGTTTGGTGACAGCTAATTTGTGTATTCCTGCGGGCACCAATTAGTCCCAGGTGTATCCCACTGCTGGCAGGGAGCAGATGTAGAATTGATACAGTCATCCAGGAGGGATCGAGATCTGATCATCCAACAGGCTTGGGATTTTACTTCAGCTTTTCCTCTCTCCTGTGATACTTGTGCATAGTATCATTAAAAAGCTTGTGGTTTTCGTTCTATTCAAGAACATTTAACAAAACCCCACTTAAACTGCCGTTATTAATTAGGTGATAATTGATTCTAACAAATACTTAAGGAGTCACAGGGAAAAAAAGCAGGACTCCAATTTTAACCTGATTGACTGTAACCCTTAAACTTTCACTGAAAATTCTTACTTTCCTTGTTGCCTTTAATCTGTATTAGGTTTTAGGATTTAAATATAGATAGCCTCTACTGTAGCGTTCAGTTGCCTTTTGGTAATTTTTGCCCTTTCCTTGTAAGTTCCAGTATATTGAACTGCAGCATACAAGCTAGGATTTTGAATACGCTGAATCTTATTGACCCTGCCCCTTTTCATTTTTTATTTTATTTTATTTTTTATTACAGATATTTCCTCTGAAGTATTATCTATAGGGCATAATTAACTTAGAGCATCTACATTCTTCCATATACATCATTCTGATACCTGCCTAGTGGAAATGCAGGAGCTTGGAACAGGATTCATATATATTTTTCTCTTGTACTTTGTCATACACATAACCAGTATTTCAGAGGTTTTAGTAACTGTGTTAGAAAATAGAGAAATTGTAGGTAGATATTACAATATATGCCTTTGCTTATACCAATTCAAGATTTATCCTTGTGGTACTTGCATTTTCAAGTGCATTGTTTCAGAAAATGATTTCTTCTGGTTGCGTTAAATGTAAGCTTGTGTTTGGGTTTCTTTTAAAAAATAAATCTTGTATTACTCTTCCACATTTATTCCCAACATTGGTATCTTGTACTCCTTATCCTTTTGCATTAAGACTACCCTCTTCCCTCTTTACTGGTGAAGATTTGCTGATGTTTTTCATTGTTAAGGGGTCTTCACTACTCAGACTAATGCAGATGAAAACCACCACCGTCCTGGCTTCTTTTCGTCTCATTTATACCCTCCCAGTTTGCTGTCCAAAGAAAACACTACTCACAGGGGTTGCCTTTTCTCCCACTACCGGGGCTATATCACCCATTCCTCAGTGATTGCAGGTGTTCGTCTCTTTCCTTCAGCACTTTAGCCTTCTGCTCCTTTGTCTTCTCCAAACTCTGCTCTTTTTTTGTCGGTGTCTGTGGCCACCTTTATTTTGCTCTGTGAAAACCTTAGTACAGCGTAATGTTTGTTTCTGGGTTTGAACCTGATGGGATTATCTGTGGGCGCAGGAAGATCTGTGCTAATAAATATTTGTAAGAACAAAATCATCAGTTGTATGGATCAGGTTCTTAAAGGATTAGGCTTTAATTCACAGGTTTAAAAAATCAGAGCTATCCAGTCCATAACCAGATGCAATCGGAATGAAATTCTGATTCCAGTGAAGTCAGTGGGAAGTGTTGCTGTCGTTGTCAGCTGGGGCAGAATTTCAAACCCTGCGTTTCTTTTTACTGATTTGAGAAGACACAAATTTCTGTCCAAAGATTTTATTTAGATTTAGCAGGTCTTGGCTACTCTATTGTAAGGGTGATGGTTGAAAGCAACGGAATGTCTTTTTAAACCTAAGCATCAGTGTGCAATTTTTAATAGAAGCCTGTTAGTTCCTTGTGCCAAGAACTGTTTTATATGCCACTGTTTTATATGCCATT
>NW_009708744.1:226543-230198 GCF_000703405.1 Apaloderma vittatum | reverse complement strand
TGCATTGCCCTACACCATCCATTCCTGGATTTTCTTCTGTTTTCCTGGAACTTGTACTTTATAATTTTATCTTGCAAGTTATCTTCATTATGATGTGGTATGACAAGCTTTTAATAATTTTTATTTGCAATTTTGAGATACCTCAGGAAGCCTGAACAGTTTAGCTTAACTTTAATATTAATAAAACAGAGTTCAGCATTTGTAATCCATAACTTTAAGAGGTTGGAGTAAGAAATGTTAACATTTGTAGACGTGAAATTTCCGAATGTGGTTTTCTTTTCAGCCATACAAAAGTGGAGTTTCTTACATTAGTTGCACAATGCAGCACCTTGTTATTTTAGATCAGGGGTAAAAAAAAAAAAAAGCCTGTCATTTATGTTGTCAGTAATATGAAAGTCAGAAAATACCTTAGCACAAAGGGAGGGGAATTTAACTGTAAATAAGCCAGTAATTTTCTCTTACTGATGTGACACGGTTTCTTTAAAATGTGGCATGCTGACTGTTTTTCCAATGGCTTCATTGGCTTTTGTAAACCATGTTAATTCATTCTGTCTTAAAATACTTTTCTCTTCTATGGATTCTTTTTGTGGACCACACAGAAAGGAAATATGAGTTAAAGTAGTTTGGTCTTCTACCTCAGTAAAAATGATTTTCTGTTAGAACCAATTTAATTGTGAATTTTTTTTTCCTTTGAAATGGAAACAATCTTCCAGATCCATCTCTTGGAACTATATAATGCATTCACTATTGAAATGTGGATACTTGTAGGGGTTTGAGTATCAGAACTGAGATTCCCTGAAAATAAAACTCTGAGGAGAATTCTGCTTTCTGATTTTTATATTGTTGCATGCATACAGAACTCATCCTGGTCTTGAAAAAAAATAAAATGTGTCTGTGTGCAAACAGTGATGAAGAGATACACACTCCCCTGAGTAATTTTGCATCTTGTGCATCACTTGACAGCATGAGACCCTCTCTCTGTGGAGGCTGGAGGACCAAGAAAGATCTACTCTATGTAAAATGCAAGCAGGAGGGACACAATTCTTTTACTTTCTTCCGCTTTAAGACAAACCATCTGCCAAGCAACCATGAGACACGATGAAATCAGTGTTTTAGAGTAACAGGGTGGTTTCTAAGTGAGATAGAAAAGCCATTGGAACACAGGGAATAAGCTGTAGTTCCTTTGCCTGAGTCGTTAACAGTACGCCGGCTGCCATGAGAGCGTGCAGCAGGTCGGATGAGAATGAAGAGCTGTGCTGTACATGTCCTGCCCCGTGTGTGGCTCTCGGCCGGTAGGAGGGAATGCTCCGAATTGTCTCTTTATGGAGACTTCTGTTTGACTATTAAGAAAACACTTGAGTCATCATTATTGTATGGATCTTGAGAAAGTTATTAAAAGCTTTGTGTTTCTGGAAGGTAGTAATTCTTGAATTGATGGAGCTTTTCTTTTTACCTTTTGAGTACTAATCTGGCATCAGTATTTCTCAATTTGGTGAAGTTGCTTTTGGTTTGCAATGAAGTGAGAATTTCACTCAGTTAGTACTGGTTTTTAAGATGAAATATTCACCCTACTTGATGATCTTTCCTAAATGATAGTAAGTTGAATACTATTATTAGACAGCATGCAAAGAAAACAGAATTGCTGACATAAGGTATTAAGACCGGTAATAGGAGTTTTATGGGTCTGAGTATACTGCAGCTGCTCCAGTGTGGTGACACGTGCTCCATCAAGCTTCCAGTCATGTTGGCAGCCCTCCACGGCGTTCCGTGCAGTTTGTCCGTGTCCATTTGGGCACATCTGTCAGTGTCCAAAAGTGGACGCAGTACTGCAACTACGGTCTCACAAGGGCTAGGCAGAGGGGAATTTTTACTGCCTCAACCTCTTGGCTACAACCTTGCTGCTAATGCAGCTCAGTATGTGTCTTATAATTTGCATCCTAAGTGCAAGAATTTGCACATTCTTTGGTCAAATTTCAGGAGGTTTCTGTCAGCGTGTATTTCCAGTCTGCCGAGCTCCCTCTGACCAGCAGCCCTACCCACCAGCCTGTCAACTGCTCACTCCAGTGTGGCTGAAAGCTCACCGAGGAAGTGTTCAGGTCCATCATCCTGGTGATGAGTAAAGACAGTAAATAGACTCAGTCCCATGACTAACCCTGGGGAAATGCCACTTCTAACTCAATGCTGGCTGGACTTTACAAAGCTGATCACGCTCCGTGAAACTCAGTGAACCAGGTGATTTTTCACCCTTTTTTATAGACCATTCCTCTCACTTCTGGCTTGTGACCGAGGCTCAGACAGAGTAACTGGTTGCTCCTTACTGTAAATGACTGGCTTGATGCTGAATTTATGAAGTAACTGCTCCAGCTTTAAGAGTGTTAAGACATGTGGAAGCCCTCAAGGGTCACTTTTCATAAACCGAGGTTTCTGCCCCTGCAAGCCATGGGGATACGCACAAAGCTGCCTGCAAAATCTGTTGTAACAACTTTTTGTGTGGAGCAAGAACTGAGAATGGTAGGGCGTGTTTGCGCCTGTGGTGGGGTGTTCTGTGCCGAGTCTATGAGAACCGTAATGGCATCTTTCTAGGAGTTGCCTGGTACTTGCAGATTCAGAATGAAAGGTTTGTGATGCCTGTGAATATGGAATCAGGGTTGCACTTTTGTGGAGCTGTGCTGCCCCTTAGGGATCCTGATAGGAAATTCTACCTCTTGGAGCACCAGGGAAAAAGTAGGGACTGCTGAAAATAGGTGCCATTCGAAACAAAATTCCATATGTTCACTGAGGACTTGAACGGTTACCGGGAAGCTCCTCACATGGGCCACGTGAAGTGCTGCTGGAACCTCTGTCATTGAGCCGCTGCAGGGAAACATCCTCCTGTCAGCCTAACGCTGATGTGTAGGTTGGTAACATTTCATCTGTGGTTTTGCACTTGAAAAGTGAGTTGGGTGAAATAGCTCTGCCGCTGAAAATCATTTGCGCACAAGAAATAGAAATGAGGAGCTTTAAAATTTTAGTGAGAGTGTCAAAAAAGAACACAAAGTATATCCGAAGATACCTGCTTTACTGTTTAATTTTGGTTGTCTGTTAGAGATTATTCTCATTGTGGGTGGATATGTCAAAACAGAAAAGTTAAAAAAATGCATAACAGTATTATCACAACATATATAACTCACTTTGAAAAGGGATGCATTGACTCAGTAGTGAGTTTAGCCAAAGGTTTGGAACAACAGAACTATATCCTGTTTAAATGTAACATGAAATCCATATACCGTAACGCCTCTATAGTAGTGAGCGCCATCTGGGCTTCTCGATCTGCTGTCAGTGCCTACTGTGCCCTCAGTGAACCACCCCGAACCGTTTTTCACTTGTCTCCCTGATCTTATTTCTGTTCCCGTTACCACTTGCTCTTCTCTGCTTAACCTTGCATCCCCATCCATTTCTGCTCTAATGCTGCCAGACACCTCAAATATCTTCATTACTCTAATGATTCTTTTAAGGACAGAACAACCTGTTGCAGCAAACCATTTAGGACTTTAGATAGCTTAAGAGATGTAATTTGTTTTCATGTTTTAAATCCATCCTCCACAGTACTGTGCTTACAGTAGAATAAATTGTGCATTGTCTCACCATACTTACATATTTCTATAATATTCAAACA
>NW_009708744.1:222050-226505 GCF_000703405.1 Apaloderma vittatum | reverse complement strand
AAATTCTATTAACATTTTCTGAAATGTAATTTGTTTCCTATTAACCTAGGGGAAGAAATTAATGAAAATTTACTGTGTTAAGCTCAGAAATAAGTTTTCTGGAAATGAAGCGTTTGAGTTTTTTATATATTTATGAATATTTAGGACAGAAGCCCACAGCTGTAGGCACTGTGGAATAGTTGGAAAGCACAAATTTCTGTATATTAAATGTCTTCTGCTCAACTTGCAATGGATTTTTTTTTAAAAGTTTACAAATTAACAAGAAATTGATAATAGTCTCTGTTCTCTGCTGCCATAGATGATTCCATGAAGCCTCATGCTAGAAACCCCTGAGCGCTGGCCAGAAGAAGCCGATTCTAATTTGTGTGAAATAGGAGGATGCTCTCTATTCATACCTCTCTAGTGTACCACTTTATTCTGTTCATGCCTCTCTCACTTCAGTGTGACGTATCAGTTTCCTTGCCCTGCAGAGTTCTGCTGCCGTTGTGCTATGTGGTTACAAGGCCTTCTTAATCCCACATGAGTTAGGCCATCATCATCCTCAGCCTGCAGGGAATACTCTCTGAGCACATCACGCGTAGTTGAGCTATTTCCTCTAAGTAATATTAAGTGTGTTTGTGTGTCCTGTTGTCTCTGTGGCATCTGTGTCGAGCCCTGACAGAAGTATCATCTATGAATAAATGATGACGGAGTCAGCAAACAGACCTGTTAAGGGCTGGAAACAACTTCTGTGCACCTGGGTGAAAAAACATTCCTTGCAGAATCCAAAACTTTACATTTCTTTCTCTTCCTCTGTGACAAAGTCTTCAAAATGAAGAATTGGTAGCAGTTTGCTTAATTTAATGCAAAGCTGATAGAAAATGCATTGTTTCTTGTGTGTTTATATGTGCATGTGTATATATCTAAAATAATATTTAAGCAGAGTAATTGGGTGTTATGGCAGCGTTAGAGTGTAGGAGAGAGAGTTGACGTGTCTCTCATTCTGAGGTTTTTTCCTCCTGTGATCATATATCGTCCGTGTCAATTGCTGTGAAACATGATTTCATCTTTCTAGTATTATTCTGTTAGGCCTACTTTTCCCTCAATTCTTTCTTGTAAAAAAAAAAAACTGTCACAGTTTTGTTTATTTGAAAAAATGCCTTTTTCACATTCCTTATCTCACAGAGTACTTTCTGCTCAAGGATCTGTCAGTGTGTCCTTTATGCACTGATGGCACACAGATTTCATTCTGTATTTGAAACACACTTTGTCTTCTCCCTCTACTCCTATGTATATGTTGCAACTACTACTTCTGCATGAGAGAGTCATTGGAAAAAGAATGTTTTGTGACTCTTATTTTCAGTCTTCGAGGTATGGTACCAAAAATTCTCTAAATGTGTATCCAGCATTTCTTCCACGACCAATCGTTAGGACATGGGAAAATATGAAAAACCTATGATCCATAAAGTAAAATTGCAGATCAAAATCACAGCATTTGTTTATTCATAGGATTTTTAATGCTGAGCCTTTTCAAAGGGAATTGTAAACCAACCAACCCCTCATCATTTGATCATTTATCATTTGATAATTTGAAGGCAGACAGCAGAAGAGACCTGAATTGCACAGCTGGATTAGGAGTTTTTTCAGAATCCCTTGCCATTAATCCTAGGGTAAAAGGTAAGGCATTTCACTGCTGATTTCTTTGTTTGCACATCTTAGAAGAAACAAGAAGAAAAGTGTGGAAGATGGTTTGTGTTATGTATTTCTGCTTCACTCTTCCTGTGGAAACATGATCTAGAAACCTTCAGGGTGGAAAAAAAAACCCCAACATTATATAGTGTTTTGACCCTGGCTGGCAGCCAGATGCCCACCACAGCTGCTCTGTCACTCCTCCTCAGCTAGACAGGAGGAAGAAAATACAATGAAGGGCTCATGGGTTGGGATAAAGACAGAGAGATCACTTACAGTTACCATTGTGAGCAAAAGAGACTTGTCTGTCTGTTAATTGAAAATTAAGTTGGTTAATTGCAATTTATTTCTTTTTATTATCTATTTATTTATTATTTGAAATTAATTAAATTTATTAACAATTAAATTAGAGAAGAGCAATGAGAAAATAAACTCAAATCCTAAAAATAACACCTTCCACCCTCCCATCTTCTTGGGCTTAACTTTAGTCCTGATTACTCCACCTCTTTCCCATAAGCAGAGCAAGGGGATGGGGAATGGGGGTCCCCTCTCCAGCACCTCAGTGTCCCTCTTGCAGAGAGGGACCCAAAACTGGACACAGTACTCAAGGTGCGACCTCACGAAAGCCAAATACAGGTGAATGATCACCTCCCTGCTTCTGCTGGTCACACTATTCCCGATCCAGGCCAGGATGCCACTGGCCTTCTTGTCCCCCTGGGCACACTGCTGGCTCATGTTCAGCCGGCTGTCCATCAACACCCCCAGGTCCCTCTCTGCTGGGCAGCTCTCCAGCCACCCCTGCTCAAACCTGTGGCCTGGTCTTCATCACAACTCAGGAATCTCTGCTTCAGCGCCTGGAGCACATCCTACCCTTGCTTCTTCTCTGACCTTAGTGTCTTCATATATTCTCATTCCTCTCTCTCTCTCTGGAAGTGGTGGTGCTGTAGTTTTTTCTCCACTACTGAAATATGTTATCACAGAGGCGTTACCACCATCACTGAAGCTTTGAGCAGCTTCTTGCAGAAGTCACACCTATAGCCTCGCAGCTACCAAAACCTGGCCACGCAAACCCAATACACATTAGTAGAAAAATACTGCTGAACTGGAGGTGTATTAATAGGAATTGATAGTAGAGAATGCATTTAGATCTGGACAGTACTGATGCATCTCTAATTTGTTCCTTTTTAGCCTCTTTCCCATCCCTAGCTAGTCACTGCATTAGGTGAGCAACTTGGGTACTTCTCTGCTCCCTTACTCCTTTGAAAGGTGTAGGAATAGTTTTTTTTCAGTAAGTAAATTCTGCCATTTAGTTATTGCTGATGTATGCATAGAGTTATCACTTTGATGGAATTTGGCCCTTTGAAAGGGCTGCGGGGAAAGAATTTCCTACCATCTCTTTGCTTGTCCTCCTTGTCTCTGGTGATAGGACCTTCTCCATGTGTTACACTGCAGTTAAAGATGCGATTTTGAACACAAACTTTAGAGAGTGAGCGGAGAAACCCTCTGCTTTTAGAGCAGCCTCAACAACTGCAGAGACAGCAAGGTGGCTCAGGATGAACCCTGCCACTCTCTTACAACCAATTCTTTGCTCCGGGTGAATATTTATGATGTTTGTAAACTGCAATACAGTGTCTCACAGCCTTGTAGCCTTGTTACATCTAAAATGTGCTGTCTTTGCCTTTTCCTTTCCCTCTTCATTTCCTCTTTCTTTTTACGTGGTCTCTACCCAAGTAACAAGTGATAGGACAAGAGGAAATGGCTGCAAGTTGCACCAGGGGAGGTTTAGATTGGATATTAGGAAAAATTCTTCACCAAAAAAGGTTGTCAAGCACTGGAGCAGGCTGCCCAGGGAAGTGGTGGAGTCACCATCCCTGGAGGTATTTAAAAGATGTGTAAATGCGGTGCTCAGTGACATGGTTTAGTCGTGGACCTGGTATTGCTAGGTTAGTAGTTGGACTTGATGATCTTAAAGGTCTTTTCCAGTCTAAATGATTCTATGATTATTTCCTTTTCTCCCACTCTGCTGCTGCTGCCTCCCCTTCCCCTCAAATAGCTTTGTCAGACTGGGCTGGCATGGGTGCTACACTACACCTTGTTCCTCATTGGCAAGAGTATTTGATGGTGAGATTCTTGATGAATGCACAGCTTCAAAATTTATATTAATTTTTCCTTTATGGTGGTGGGTAAAGATCTCTTAAGCTAACCAGCCTTTTGCCTCTGCTTCTCATGCAGTTTTCCTTGTCCTTCTCATCTAACCCAGTCTTCTCTGCAGTAGGTATCCGCGTGCTGTGTGGAAGCTCCAAAAGTCAGAGTTGAGCACTGCGATAGCACAGTGCTGCCTGATTTCTCCAGTGCCCCGGGCGTGCTCGCCGTACTCAGGTGCACTCACTTGTTTTGCTTGGTTTCGGGGAAAGATGTAAGGAGAAAGCTCAGGCAAGTCAATGTAGCATTCGTCTAACCTCAGGACAACATTTTCATCCACCAGGCAGAGGAACAGTTGTTTAATTAAGCATCAAGGACGGTGGAACAAAATGGCAAAACCGATCATGTCTTTCCTGTGCAACCCCATCAGGTGTCTGCGTTGAGAAAATGCCTCCAGTCCCAGCTTTACCTACACGTGTCATGGGCCACAGCCTGCTCCAGGGCTCTGCCACAGCAGATAGAGGGTGAAGAAAGAGATTTCAGGCCGGGTGTACAGCCCTGTACCTGTACACTCAAAGCCACAGGGTGTTTAATGGCTATTTTAGAGAAATGGTTCTTGAGGGGAAGAGTTTGATCGTACTCTTA
>NW_009708744.1:183110-222019 GCF_000703405.1 Apaloderma vittatum | reverse complement strand
GGAAAGCTGCACTGTTTCTCATGAGCAAACTGTTCAAAACATCTCCGTCGACATTAAATTTTTGATTTGCTGCTAACTGATACCGAAAGAGGAAAAGGGATCTTCTTGCAAAAGAAAGTAAGAAAATTACATTTTAAATTGTAATGCCCCTAAATGAAAATATGTCTATGCTGTATTGTTAGAGAGATATATCTCAGCATGCTATCTGGTTCTCAGTATTGTAATAACTCCCTCGAGGTTCTTATGGCCTCTAATCAAGGTCACTATATAGTTTGTGGAAAAAATGAAAGGATGGACTTCTATCGCTGCTTCTGACTATGAGTCTTGGTGAATAATACATGTATGAAGTATGTGTGCGCAGTGTAGATATGAAGAGAGAGAGTTGAATTTTCAAGTAGTGTGGCAGTGAAGAATGCTAGGCAAATTCCCTGTTGCAGTGAAAAAATACTTTATGTGTGGGAAGAAACCTGCAGCAGAAGAAACAGAGAAATGGGGTTCAGTAATTTGATTTTTTTTTTAGAAATATATACTGATACCTATAAAAGCAGAGCAATAAGGCTGTCTCGTCTGGGAGAGCAGTGAGTAGCTGCACTACAGCAACAGAAGCAACACCATAACAACTTTCTGCATTTTGTTCCTTTGATTTTGGAGTGACTTTCTTTGTGGGCGGGTGTGCTTTTATTCTCAGGGCCTTAGCTTAGATCTTAGAATAATTTTTTGAGTTTGCATAACAAAGGAAGGAAGCAGATAGTAACTGCAGCTACACAAATAGGAGCTTTCCAAGCCATTCAGTGGACAAAACTTAAGTATTTAAGCACCGGATCGGTGGAACGTTGTAGCCCATGTGTCACTGGTGCTGTGTGTCTGTGCCAGCCTTGCTCTTCCCACTCTGGTTTCACCTTAATCTTCTACAAGACGTCTTGTGTTGGTGCAGCCGTAGTGTTAAATGGGAAGAAGCCCAACACTGAAGCAGCAGCTTTGGAAGAATTTCACAAAGTCTTTCATGAAAATTGTTGTAGGTAACTATTGCAGGATGCTCATTAAAAAATGCTAAAGACATGTCTTAAACCTCTCTCACTTCTCTCAGAAAGGGAATCATAGAATTGCAGAATGGTTTGGGTTGGAAGGAACCTTAAAGATCCTTTAGTTCCAGCCCCCCTGCCGTGGGCAGGGACACCTCTCGCTAGACCAGGTTGCTCAGAGCTGCATCCAGCCTGGCCTTGAACACACCAGGGAGGGGGCTGCCACAGCTTCTCTGAGCACCCTGTTTCAGTATCTCACCATGCTTGTAGTAAAGAACTTCTTCCTTACATCCCGTCTAAACAATACCTCTTTCAGTTTAAAACTGTTAGCCCTGACACACAAGTGTGTGGTCCATACCGACAAGAAAGCAGGGAGCTCTGGCATCAGTTGAGCAGAGAGTTGTTTGCAGCAACCTGAGCACCGGCAGGTAACGATGATGCCCAGCTTGGTGCTGAAGCTGGCAGGGTTCTGTGCACAGCGTGCTCTGTACATCTGCGCACGACTGGGTTGCTACCATTGATGCTGCCTGAGCTCTGGCTGCTGAAATTTGTGGGTTTCTGCATTGCTTTTGCTTGTGGTTAGCTAATTAATAATTTGCGTTAGTTATGGTGAGGGAGTTTATGGAGAAGTGAATTAATACTTCGTTTATATTATAGAACATGATTGATGTGCTAATTACACGGATACTTGTTCTCGATATTCTACTTTATTATATACAAATATGAAGGCCAGCTGCAATAGCAGATTCTGGTAATATATATACACAATAACAAGGGCAAGGTGTATTATTTTTTAGATTCATAAAATGTATTTTTTTTTCAACTGTGTACAACTCAGACAAGAACTTCTCACTGGATATGAGAGCTGGGAATAGGGGTTCGTATATGCTGTGCTGATATCAACTGCTCTTCTGTGCAAGTGATATAAGCGCACAGGACAGTAGATAAGTTTAAGGATGTACTTACTCCTTCGGACACCAAAGTAAATTGCTCTAGTTTGTTGTTTAGCTCTGCTTTATGGAGCTAATTGTGTGCATAAAGTGATATGTGTAACTTAAGTGCTTGGCTTCGTTACAATCGGAACTTAAAGGAAAATCCAGAATCATATTTTAAAATATCATAGTGACACTCCATTTATCTCCCTCAATTAGCCTCGTTCTTCCAAGTTTGCTCTTTTTTTGGAACACTTGTAGTTGTACAAAGAGCTCACATTCCTCTATTCAACTAGTTATATGTGCAGGAGTATGTCTTAAATAGAGCGTTATAAAGCTCTGCTATTATATACTCATGTACACGCATAACATCTGATTTATTTTTTATTTTTAAGAGAGATTTTAGGTATGGTTTAACAGACTGCCATATTTCGGTGCAGCTACCTTCTGTGTTTTCTGACTTGTAAAGCCTTAATGGCCTGAGCATGTTTATTTGCCCGGGTTTGCCAGAGTAAAATAAACTAGACCAGATATATTTCAGGAGCTTTTAAAACAGTTTAAAGTAGATGTTTCTATAAATCCCCATTTTATTACTGTACATGCAGCTATTTCATGGAATGGGACCCGGGGTATAGTTTCCTTTTGCACTACTGCTCAGTACACACAGCTAAGCAGTGGCATTTACAGAGGGAGAATCAAGCACATTAAGCGAGTGTTTGCACAGCGCTATACACTGAAATACTAAGTCGGCCCAAATTCCCCTGAACTTTAATGGTATTTTTTTCCTTCTAAGCAATTTTCTGTACAAGTCCCATTAAATGAACAATGGTGTTCCATTGATTACGTTAGTTTTAGCAGCGGGCTGCAGGGATTCAAGCATGAGCACTGCAAAACTCTATCCCTGTTACATGCAAAGGGAAAGAATATTTGGGTATGTAAAGAAGTCTCTCGGTATTAGAGAGATTCCTGCGGCTACATCCACAGACACTACTTTGAAAGTGTACTTCGTGCTGACCATGTGCAGGCTGTAATGAGACTGATGGATAAAATGAATTTATCGAAACAGCTCTGGAGAAAGACCCCGTTTTAAGGGAGATTCCGCATATAACAGGTATGGCTCTGTGCTACACAGCATCATTATAGTTGCTCTTTTTTTCAAGATCCACATGCAGAGTTTTGCAAAACTGGCCCCCGGACGTGCTACGGACGTTCCTCTGGAGGTTTTTCACGTGGGCTGGGGAATAAAGAGTTCAACATCTCCCTTGCTGGCATTTATGAACTTCCACTGCACGTAACAAACTGCTCTGCTCTGTGTAATGCCATGCAGAACGGCCACGCAGCAGAGTGGAGCTGCCTGTCACCTTTTTTGATAAGCTGAGCTCGAGAATCAGTGTAGTTCATTTACTGGCTGAGATGCCACTCCCAGCTCTCTGTAGCTGTTGTAAGAGATTTCTCTCTGTGCAGTTGCCATTTAGAGACAGTTTAAACTTTTCGTGCTCAGGCTGCTTCCTTTTTACTCCACATGATAGGGCAACTGGCGAGGCTCCTTTTAGATGACTGCAGTTTATATAGAGCAGCTCCCCTAAATTCTGTTGTTTACTTTGATATTTATTTTTTTATGTTTCTCTCTAGTGTATTATTATTTGTTTGTGGTGGGTTTTTTAAAGTTAGGTTGGTTTTAGTTAGAAAATGAAACAATATTCATATTAAAATTGAAGCTAATATGATGTGATGCATTCTGCCAAATTGGAACAATTAATGGTAATAAAAATAGTCCACATAATTTATGATTTAATGGTGATTTCAACTTCTTAGTGTTTCTGCATCTGAATCTTTTGTGTTGTTTTTACTTTAAGCAATCTGTTTAAAAGTACTTACATAGGAAGTGCTATTTAGTGCTTTTAGGATTTCACTAAACTAATCTAAGATGTGCCTCATTAGTTTTCCTACTATGTGGAATAAAAAAATTGCCAGCATTGGTCTTTAAACTGCATTTTGCACTTCTGCAATTACCATATTGATGATTTTTTTTCTATGACAAACAGACTATGGAGTTCTGTTGCACTCTCTACTTCCTAGCAGTTCTTAAATTTACAGTAATACTGAGCTTTCAATAGGCATGATGAGGAGGTTCAGTCTGCAGTATATATTAATCAAATGTAAATGAAATTATACAGATGTTAAAATTAGAATGTGTGAGAGCTACATACTGTACTTGATCAGCTGTGTTTGTAAAGCGGATCAAGAATTGGCTTTTAGCTTGCTGATTTTTAGTTAGTACAAAGGCATTATTTTTACTGGTACAAAATACTGCAATATTTTGAGTTTAGAGGAACTGGAGTTTGTACTTAAAAAAGATGACAAGTTTGCGTGGTCCTTCTGGTGATAATCTACAGATGTCACACATAACGCTGCTGCTAAAAAATATACGGACTCATCAGTGACTGAATGGGCAATCGATGAGTATCCTAACATTTCATCCAGAAGGATTCTCTGAAGCAGCTGTTGGCAAACTTTCCTACGTAACACAGCAAATTCTGTTCACTGAATTTTTTGGTAAAAATATGCAGCAATGCAGATGTGCTTAGCCTCAAAGGGAGGTTGTGCTTCATACATTTGCCTCATCAGAAGCGAATTTTGCAACTATATCAATGAGATTTTCTGAATGACTTGTGCAAGAGGTACCACCCTGGTTCTCTTCTTAAAGACATCATTATTTTTTTACAGAATGTGTGGCATAATAGTATTTCCTGCAAATCTAGTTTCTCTCTTTCATAGTCCCTGGGCATCTTAATGATATGCTAACATTTACATGTGTAAAAAAATCACTTTAGAAAAATTGCATCTTGTTTTGGTAGCATTTAGTCAGATTCTTGGAGGTCCTTAGCTCTCTGCAGGCTAGTGTTGGGCTGCAAACCAAAGTTTAGGAATCTGGGTTTTTGTCTCTTTAGCAAACAAGTGTGTGACCTGCATGTAGCAGGGCACAAAATAGTGGCAGCAAAATGGGCCTGAGATCCTTTTAGCTCTTTTAAGACTCGGACAAAGAATACCAAACACTTGGAAAGCCACATATCTTTCTATAAATGAGTCCATGTTTCTTTCCATTGGAGCGGTGACTCACAGTCTCACAGCACTGTGGAAAAACTGGAAAACTGGAGTTTTCCTGCTCCAGAAGCAGGACTTTATTCTTTAAAAGTACATATTCGTTACTTCTCATTAATGAGCTCTGAAGAAAGCAGTAGTTGTCTTTTGAGGCTGATCTTTATCCTTAATTATACCCCAGTTTGAAGTGAATCAAAAGTCATGTGGAGGCAGGATAAATGCTGACTTTTAGGGGCAGTGTTGCTTTAGAACTGCAGTTGTTTGAAATAATCATTTTAGTTTTGTGTGTGTTTTTATCTGGCTGATATAGTTTACGTAAACACTGTCTTTGCAGGAGTCCAGCTGTTGGAAGTTTGCCACAAACACCACCTAACGAAAGGATATCATAGAGGCTTAGAAAGTTGTCCTGATACTGTGTGGTGCTGTGATCAAGGAGGTTGTAGCTGGCTAGAGAACAGGCTGACTCCAGGGCACAGCAGAAGATTTAGGTTATTGAGACCATCATAAGATTTAGAACCCTTTCTGAACTGAAGTCTGTAAATAGAGAGAATCTGGAATCCCATTGTTTTCATTTGGCGGTGACTTGGGAATAAAGGTATTTTACTCTGAGTATGCTTTGAATCGAAAATTTCTGTCTTGCATGAATCTGAGTCTTCAGAGGTTTGTTTGCAGCTGTCAGTAAGTCTTGAAAAGCATCACCTTGTTAATGGCATGAACATACCTGTGAGCTAACTCCTGCAATTTGACTCTAAAGCTGCCATATGTATAAGAGAGACTCATGCTTACCAGCAGTAATTTTAAATATATGCATTATATTAATTCAGGCTTTTCTGTCAATCTTTTTTAATGCATCTTCATACTTTATAAAGGCTAGAACCACCTTACTTAAGAATTTACAAGATCTAGTATGTTATCATTTTTTGGGGCCTAGGAAGATGTAGAGAAACAGGTGGCAGTCAGGAGATTCAACCATGAAGATTATTACTTTGTGTGCGGTCAATGTTCATTACAAGAAAAATTTTCAGACTTTTGACAAAATGTAAATGTTGCATTCATTACTGTAATATTAGGATGATAATGGTATAAATGGAGTTTGTCTGCAAGCAAGGTGGGAAGGCAGACATACACCTTCCCATTGCCAGGGAGGACAGCACAACGCGTCGAGGCATCATAAGAGATGTGATCATGGTTGCCTTTTGTGTAGTACATTCTGGTCACCAAAATGTTACTTAATCCCAACCACTTAAATGAAATCTGTATATTCCATTTAATTTTTGCAAGTATGTGTTACACTGAAGAACTGTAGATGTTCTGTGCTTTATAAGCCTGGAGAAATGTCACAACTGCTGTCAGAAAAAGTTTTGGTTTTGTTGCTTGAAGAATTGTTGTTGTTGGGTTTTTTTTTTAAAATCTCTAACTAGCAGCACTTGGAATATGTTTTTAGCTTTCTGTGTGTGTCCCAGAATGAGTAAGTCCCTCATTTCGTCTATCCCAAGTTCTTTTTCACTGCACATGCTGGAAGTTGAAGGGAATCCTGAGACCTATTTCTAGTTTTGATAAAGAAATGAGGATCTTGGTCTCTCTAAAGTTGTTTTCCAACTCTTCGTACTGAACAGCTTTACTTTCTGCTTTCTTCCCTATAATGCCTATGGAGAGCAAACGGGAGGGGAAGGCAGGGGGAAAATTTGCCAGATATGCCAACTATCACATAGCAAATATTCTAGAAATTACATGGTCTTCAATGGCTTAGTTTTGCCCAGTAGGACCATATTTTTCTGCAAGCGATTGTACATAATTCCATGGCAGAGCCAGGAACTGCATACGAAAAATCTGAATTGGTTGTCCTAGAACAGCATTACTTTGATCAAGGCTCACAAAACATTTTGTGAATTCTTAACCTTAGTTAATACTATCTGTGAAGACTAATCCATAAAAGTTTTAAGGCATGATATGGTAGAATCTATCAGCCAGTAAGTCTATAATTCTATAAGTCAGTCTTTTCTATGGATATTTTCTCTCTGATACAGTAAATGGAGTATAATATGCAGCTGAAGAGTGAAGTTGAACTTATTTTAAAGTTCTGCAAAAAACATGAAGATGATAATTAACTACTGCAACAATTTAGCAGAGCAAATGGTGGCTTTTCTTGCATTTAAGGTATTAAAATATGTATTGTGTGCCTTTCTAACAGATAAGTTTTAGTACAAACCAATGTTTAATACAAACCAATGGAATGGATTGCAGGAACCTCTTGGTTGAACTCCAGCCTGCATTTCAGTTTGAGAGTTTGCTTCGGAAATCAGTTCCGTTCAGCATTTTTATTAGCAGTAAGGATGACAGAATACAAAGCAGCTTATAAAATATGCAGATGACACCAAGCTGTGAGGAGTTGCAGACACCCTTCTGTATCAGATCAGAATCCAAAATAAACTTGGCAAATTGGAGAGACGATCTGAAATCAGCACGATGAAATTCAATAGAGTGAAGTACCGTGTGATATATTTAGGAAAAAGAATTCAGATGCACAAATACCTGAATACCTGTCAAGAGAAAAAATGTGTAATGAAGTCTACAATGCATTGCTGTAGCAAAGGAAGGAGATGTTATGCTGGAATATGTGAAGTGGGATGTGGTATCTGTAGTGTTCAGTAATTATTCCAAACTAGAGTTAGTGAGGTTTGAGTTGACAATGTTGTATCCATGTTTGGTCTATTTTTTTTTTTCCCCAAAAATAACATTTAGAAAACTACGTCAGAGAACCGAGCGTGCTTAATTTAAGGCAATGTCATTAACAACCATCATATATATAAAGATTTTAAGACAAAAGTGAGATAGAAATTGTTCTCCGTATTCCTGAGAGAATAACTAAGGGAAAGCTCTGTAATTTGCATTCAGAGTGATGAGGGTTGTGTTTAGAAAATATTTTTTAAAGTATGAACCCCAGAAGAAGGTAACTAGGGGTGATGTAGAGCCTCCTTTTCAAGGAAAAGTTGTGCAAAGCTGTGTTGGGTGAGTCTACACAATGCTTCCTTTGTACAAAATCAGCTAGGTGATGCCTTTCAGCACACGTTTCTGGAATTCTGTGCAGGAGATGAGAGCAGAGCAAATAGCTTGAAAAACTTTTCTCTTGAAAAAGCTTCTCTTGGCAAAGTTGAATGGCCTTCTTCAGTGGGGAAAACTGTGCAGCTGTTGGGGCAGACAAGCTACTCATCAGAGGTCTGCAGGTTGCCCGGGGACTGCTGCCTACAACTTGGGGATCATGGGACCAGAGAATTACCGTCAGCATTTCTGAGCCTAAAATCCGTTTCTCTCTCATACATATATGCCCAGTTACGAAGATTGTCAGAGGAAGAACGTGATTCATAGTAAGCGACTTTGCCTCTTAGTCCTAACTGTGAAGAAACTGTTTATTTATGTAACTTTATTCCCATGGGAGTTTCCATTAATTCAGTTGATGGAAGCATTCTTCAGCATTATGGTGCTGAAATGGAGCACAGAGCATAATACCCTCCCCTGCCTTCAAAAGTGAGAAAGAAACATGGGAGGGAAGCTGACCTTGAAAAGTTAATGCTTTGGTTTCTTATTAATTTAGAAATGTGAGTTGACAGTTTGATGCTCTAATTGCAAATTATATTTTTAAATATTTTCCTTTATCAACCTTGATTAATTTAACAGAATTTGCCAACTGGCAAGTTTCAAGTAGTTTTCATTCCAAACTCTTACATACCACAACACTGCTCCTAATCATCTGTGAAAAAGCTGCCATGCAACAGAAGGCTGGGAATTGCTAACAGTAATGATGAAAACTAATTCAAACCAGGCCACAGGTAGAACCTGCAAAAGCAATCTGCATCTTTTCAAGTTGGTCAGGCTAAAATTGCCTTTTAGAAAAGCAGTTTGTCTTTTATTACAAAGGAGGACAAGCTATTATCTCGGTACCCAACAAGTACCTGATGCACAGGTCAAAAAATAGGTAACAATTACATATTGAATAGGGAAAGCTTTATGCAGATTTTCTTATATTACCTTTCCCTTTACTTCCATGCCTGTGAAATGGTTCACAAGCACAGGTGTGGTGTGAAATAATATGGGCCATTCCTTTGCCAAGGTTTGCGCATGGTCTAACCCTGGTTTATCTGTGGCCTCTTCCCTGCGGCTCTGGAGAGTCGTCCTGTGAGCTGCGATGTCTTCCAGCATTTACTTCAAGATACTGAAGATCTAAGCTAATCCTGTTTCAATCCTATTTTGAATGCTGTGATTTAATACTCACATGGGACTGTCTTGCCCTAAAAGAAAGTGATGTAGCGTATTTAATAAAGGAAGCGATAGTAAAATATGAGTCACATGGTGATGGGCAGCATGAATCATGGTATAAATCATTTCGGGTGAGGAAGTACGGCTCCTGCTCCAGAGGGAAGGAAGGTATTAGGAAGGGACGTCAATGTTTTAACATTTTAATTACATCTACTTGTTTGTTCTTTCTTTTTATTTTTGGCTTAATTACTTCTTCTTAAATATGCTAGGTACCTAGTAAGTTGACTAAGCTTGGAAAATTGATTCAGATGCATATTAAATAAGGGCTTGTGAGCTACTGAAATCACAGGGAATGAGTTTGTTGAGTTTTTTTAAAAGCACCCTCGATCTTACAAAAAATACCCCAAACTACTTGAACTGTTTATCCTTCTATTCACAGCTTTGTCATAATCTAGACTGCATGCCAATTTAAATTTAAAAATCCCTAAACAAACTGAAAAACCCCATAGATTCTACAGACTGAAAATATACAATGGCTTTTGTGTGGAGTAAGGTGGAGAGGGGTTAGTTGCCTGCTGCTTTGTTTTAAGGCAGGTAAAAAATGCTTCTATGATGTGTAACAGCTGATGCTGTAGACTAAGTGATTTTGTGGGGTTTTTTTGGCCAGCGGTAATTGCCAACAACCTTGTAAGCAGAAGGTAGGAGTGAATAAGTAAAGATCCTCTGAGAAGTGATTTAGATTCATGCCGGTTCTAATTTACAACATTCTATATAAAAGGCTTGACATTAGGTTGCAGAGGTTCACAGTACACAAGAATATAGCGAGATAAACAATTTGCATGTTGTTATATATATACGTTCTAGAAAAATCTTCTTTCTCTGATCTGATTAAGGACTCTTATCTTGAAAAGGATTATGTATGTTTTTAATATGCTGTGAAATCATCAGGACTCACAGCAGTGTGTAATTCAGGAATGTGCATGTATCTTCAAAGGACTGAGACCTAAATAAAATAAAAACTGTGTTGTTAAGAGGAAAACAATGTTAGGCTGGTCCAGCATATACATAATCAGATCTAATGTGGTACAATCTAGGCGAGTTACAACACTCAGCTAATACAAATTAATGTGTTTTGATAATTGCGTACAGAATGACTAAACAAGGTGATAAAAGACAGAGCATCTCAATATGGACTTTATTAATTTATCACTGTGTTTATATCTGTGAGTGTGTTTAGCACAATTATTTGTGAAGGCATTGTATGGAGTATTCACTTTTTGAAGTAGTTTTTTGTCAAGAGGAGAAACGATTAGTGGAAGTTAGAAAGTATGTGGATTTACTCAGCTTCTTCACAAGAATAAATATTTTGGTTACTGCTGTACAGCTAAGATTGAAGATTTTGTGGTGAATAGAATACGTACATAAGCTAGCACTGTAAATTATTAAGTCTTTTGGCCTTTTTGAGATATGAGTTTAAGTTTCTGGAAGACTATTTTCTAATTATTTTCTAAAGTGCACAGAGATCTGCTGGGCAGTCTAGAAGGCTAACTACAGGTGTGTTGAGATCCTAGCAAGTTTTCTCGCTCCCAAATCCTGAGTCACAGAAGCTTGGGAAGGAGCCAGGAATTTCTCTAGACAGGAGAGAGATTTTTAAGCATCGCTGTGAGTGAGATCTATCACTGCCTTCCAGACAGGCATTTGCATAAATGAAACAAAAGATAGGAGCTTTGTGCTACGAGTATTTTCCCCTAGTTATATTATTTTTTTGTGTTTTTTTTCTTTATCCTTTTTTTGTTTGTTTTAGCTCTTATTTTCTCTTTTGAAAACATTTTTCCCTCTTCCATTTTGTCATGAAAAGATAAATTTTAAGACCTCAAACAGGAATGCAGAGCTTTTCAGCTGTGCTACTTTTGCATAATAAAACCCTGAATTAAATGTCAGGGTTGTAATTATTGCTGAAGTATGCTGGCAGGTGAGACTGGATAACTCAAGCCAAGATAAAAAAGTGGTAGAAATCACTGTATTAGAGAGATGTTGTTGAAAGAAGACATACTCGGGTAAGTTGTAGCGGGCAGAATGATTGATGAGGCTTTTTTGGTGCAGGGCCTTGCACTTGGCCTCCTCGAACCTCACGAGGGGCTCATGGCTCCAGCTTGGCCTGACCTTCGTTATTTCTCGCTGAGTTCCCCCTCCTGCCTCAGCCAGCATTTTCTGCCACCACTTCCCTGCCTACACTCTCTACAAAACGCTTCTGTTGGCTTTTGTTTTGCCTCATTCTCACCCCAGCCACGCCAGCATTGCGC
Source organism: Apaloderma vittatum (assembly GCF_000703405.1). Lineage (NCBI taxonomy): Eukaryota > Metazoa > Chordata > Aves > Trogoniformes > Trogonidae > Apaloderma > Apaloderma vittatum. Next base: position 210,406 of record NW_009708744.1, on the reverse strand, counting down.
AGGTAAGGAGGGAACCAGGAGATGCGTGCCCGAAGGCCCCGTGAGCACGAGGGTTAACGACGTGTCTGCCTGTTGCTCCCGTTCTGCTCGGGAAGCGAAGGGATTTTCATGACGGCCAGCTGGCCTTTCAGTCCGTAGTGAGGGAACGATCGGCCTTTCTGTTGATCTGAATTTTTGTGTGTGTGTGGTTTTCCAGCCTCTCTAGCTGCCGTAATTTTCGAGATTGGCTTGGTCTCAGCCCGAGCCCGGGGCTGGGGGCGCAGGGGTGAGGGAGCGGTGCCTGGGGCCTGTCTGGGCAGACGGCAGCGGGTCGGTCCCCTCAAATGCCGTTGTGGGCACAAGAGGTCAAAACATGTGGTGAGGTCGAGCAGTCTTCCTACAGAAACTGGTTTGATTAACTTGTCTTAGGTCTTGGTGTGACTGGATAGTGATGAGCGAAATTGAGGCTGCAATAGTGTTTTGGCTTTGACATATTCTTTAGATTTTTAGGGTGCAGTCCGGCAGCGCAATTATGTGTGAGAACAATATCACTGATTTCAGTAGGGCTGTTGATATCTTCCTGTTTAGGCACATACTTGTTCTTGTTTGAGGTCATAATCAGTAGCCGTCCTCTAGAACTCGGTGCATGTTATGTCCTTGACTTTACTCTTCCATTCTCACACACTTAGAGAGCCTGGTGGCAGAGGAAGCAATACCTGCAATTTTCCAACAGTTTCGTTATAAAACTGAGGTTTTTCAGCACTTTATAAACTCACCCAAATGTAGCTGCTCAAAAGGAAATTTCCTGTGCCATGTATCATGGGTATGGCTGATCTTTTGTGTAAGAGACCATCAGCTAAAATGTTTCTGTGACCAAGAAAAATGTGATTAGTTTGTTGTTTATTTTTTTAGTCTTGGAAGAACTCTACTGCTCTCATATTTTGGAGCAAGAAATGCAGCAGAAGAGCTTTCTGGTCTGAAAGCAGCTACTGGCATTAATAGCAATCCTCTTTGCCAGTATCCGGGAATGCAAATAAATTTGATCAAGTCATGAAGTTCTAAAAATTACATATTGCAAGTGATATTCAGTACAATGCTGTATTTGAATTTGGCAGTTAAATGTTGTCTATATTGAGAACATACTTTTCTGTACAATTCCTATATGTGAAACCATAGAAAACTGGATTTTGTCCTTATTTCTGCCACAGCAATTGGGTGAGTTGGGTAAGTCACTTGAAGTGCTAAGTTGGTCATTTTGCATTCTTCATTCTCAGAGTGCCTAATTTTGAGACTGTTTAGGTTAGGCTTTTATTTTCTGACTCCTGTTCCTGCAATCTCCTGAGATCCATCGGAAACTAGTAAAAAAGGCTGAATGTGTGGTGATTTGGCAAGATACTTTAGCCACTAAAGTTACTTCAAAATTATAGCGGCATTTGTGTGCCTTACTGTCCTGCATCTGTGCTTTTGCATTTAAGTGCTGTTACGCCTTAGCAGAGGTTTGAGTTGATGCTTTTATAGTTTTGTAATTGCCCTTCGTATATAAGCACTCTCCATTTTGGGCATCGAATGAACTGGAGCTCAGTAGGAACATTGCTACCTCAAGACTTGAAGGAGCCGCAAGACACCAACCAACCATCCTAACCATGATGGAAGTAATCTACCTAGGTCATTCACAATAGGTGTGCTGAGGGCTTTAAGAACAGGCTGACGACAGCAGATGGCTGTCGATTCCAGGGCTTCAGAAACCTTATTGTCAGAAAGTTTTCTTTCGATTCTAACTGAAATTAGTGTTTGTACTGAAACAAGCACACAGTTAAGGTTACACAGAGAGCTTTGGATTTAACGCTTTATAACCTGAAGGTTGATTTTATGTGTGTGAAGTGATCCAATGTCGTACATGCTGAAACTGAAAGTATTTTGCATCTGAAGTTATAATATTTTTTATTTATGATTCAGTTAAAATAAATTAAAATAATCGATGATTATTTTGAAGGCAAATTACTGGAAGTGCTCTATATCTACCATGGCAAGTGCTGAAGAGATGACAATGTCTTATAATGCCAAAATGAGTTGTGTAAACACGGATATTTATATACTCAACAGCAGCAAATCTCTGAGAGTTGTTTTTTTTTTCTTGGCTGAGCCTTCTCTGATCCCACATCTATCCCAAAGGAGGAGGAGGAGAAAACTAATGTTCCTATCACACATGTTCCATTATTGATTTCCATTCCAATCTACCCAAAGTCTTCTGTGCTGGAAATAATTAGACCCTGTGAACAGAGATGAAGCAAAAATCTATACAATGCCGGATTGCCAGAAATGAAGACAAGGGTGCCTAATTAATGTTGCATATAGAACGCCTTTTGGATGAATGGGCTTCCCTTTCTCAAAAGCTGCTCAACAGTGGTTAAGTCACAGATTTGCTGTTAATTAAACAGTGTTCACTGTGCCTGTAAAAATGCCACAGAGAAAAAAAAACAACATTGGACAGCCGCAGCATTTTACAAGAGCTCTGCAATTAACAGAAAAGCCTGCGAAAAATAAACTTGCTGGCTTCATACTGGCAGCAAGAGATTTTCTTTCGTATGAAATACACTTTATGGATTGTCTCAAAGCTCCTCAGGAACATCTAGTCACTGAAAAGTTTTGGACATTTCAGAGGTTGGGCTGGAAGTGTGTTGGGAGGGTTACGGCCAGGAAAGATGTCCCTGGGAGTTAAGGCAGGATGAATGACAGCACAGCTCGCATCCATAGGCACCTGCAGCCACGCCTGTAGGTAACAACTGATCACAAAGTGAGTCGGGATCGGGGGGGAAGCGAGGAGATTAACTTGTCTCTGAGTGAAAGGTGGACTGAAGACAATTAAAGTCAGACTGTGTAATGCATCTTGGGAACTGAGAAGGCAGAGTTTTAGGAATAATGTAATAGAGATGATCACTGATGAAAAGTCATCACAATAGGTATGCACTCAGCTAATAGTAGAAATTGTCTCAAGGCAAGAACTGGAGAGTGTCAGAGGATCCGAAATAGATGAAGAGAAGGATGTAAGCCTATCCATATGACACTGTTTGTTTGTTTGCTTTCTCTAAATAACACAACAATAAAGTTGTGTTATTTAAAGTCTTTTAACTACTTCGTAGACAGGCCTGAACCAGTGATTAAGCTTACTGCAGTAGCACCTGCTGTCAGTGCTTTTGTAGCAAGCGTCCTCTTCTCTCTCTCTAGTCTTCTGAATCCACTTATTTTTCCCTTGCCATTCCGTTGCTATATCCAGAGGACGTTAGGACTGTGTTGCTAGCAAGTAAAAAATATTCCTGTGGGGGTCTCACTTCATGCCAGGTACGTGCTAGTGAGGAAAGTCCTCTGTTTTAGAGGCTGAGAGAAGAGTGAGCCTGGATGGATTTATCTTTATAGCTATTAGCTCACTCATTTTTCTGTGAAGCTGGTCTCCTTTTTAGCAGTCCCCAGAATAACAGTGCTACGTGCCTAGGCATGCTGCAGAAAACAGCATGGGGATTTTTGGTGCATCAGAGTGGAAGAATTCTGGGACGTTTGTTCTTGTCCTGTAATTTGCAGGCCACTGGCATGCCTTCTTTCAGCATTTAATTCTCTCCTTTTATCTCTTATTCCCTCCTTGCTCTTCTAGATTCTGTTGTGGCTAATCTAAGTGATACGATTGCTCTCTGTGCATCTCTGGAGAATTTAAATAGCATCATTCCCTCCTTCTCTTTTTTCCCCCTGTAAAAATAAAGGAAGTCTCCCTTCTTAGGCAAAGACAAAAGACTTTTTTTTCCCCTCTCTGAGAAACTAGTCAATGAATAGGTCTAGCAGATAAATTCAACTGATGAATCTATAGAAATGTCCTAGACTGGGCTTTAAACTGCAGCTGCATAATGGATATGTTTTCTGATGTAAATCTAGTTGACATAAATATGATTTTAGCGTGGTTTTGATGGAGGGAATTATTTTTCCCAGTATAGTAGAAGCTGTGGTTCTGGGTTAGGAATTTTGTTAAATAATTGCAATGCGGAAGAAGGATACTATTAAAAAAAATAAATTTTTATAATAGTATGCCTTTTAAGACCTCTCTTTTCTTCCCATTTGGCTGCTTAGCATCACCTCTACTCTCCTCCTGTTTTAATAAGCATTTTTCTCTGCAAACTGTCGGCATGGATGCACAGCTCAAACAAGTGCACACACAGGTTATGTATGATTCCTCTCCCTATTCTTGCATTTTGATTCTGAACTCCAGATTTAATCTATTTAAATAACCTACTCCTGGGACTTAAGTCAACTCCTAGATACTTTTTGCTGTTCAACAAATACTAAAGCATTAAAATAATTTAAATCAAATAACCAATTCCATATGAAATATGCTACTTGTTATCTTTCCAACAGATTTATTTTCTTCCCTGGATCCATTTTAAGCTGCACTGTGGTTGCCAAATCAAAAATAAACCAGGTTTTCGGTATAGGGGTGTGATAAGTGTGTGATTTCCATTATATCCCAGTGTGCTACATAATAAAAAATGAAAACATGTAACACATTCTGAGTATAGAATTGAAATGGATTTTCTGAACTGATTTCTGTGAATAGGTGCTAAAGTGATGGCAAAGACTGTAGCTTCTGGACTGTAATTATCATTTGAGTTATTTCTCAGTGATAGGAGACTTTAGATCTGTGAGCACAATAAAAAACAAAATAAAACACCAGAGAGTCCTTTTGACCCTTTATCCTTTGGCCATCAGGAGCAGGCTGAAGTTATTCTGGGTGTGGGGAAAAAGTGATTCACATGGGTATGGCTTGTTCATATGCTATGCCATGGTGTGTTTGTAAGAACACAGTCTAACAAAGTATTTTACAACATGTTTTGAGTGTTTTAATCAAGTGGAACTTCAAGATAGTTTCAAAACAGTTCTGGTTTCACAGAATTCAGTCACGTTTCATTATTTTCTTCAGTAGCAGGAGAAACTTATGTACATCACTTATATTTTAAATTCTTATGAGCACAGAAAGCTTCACTGCTTGCTAAGTCCCTCCTGAATCAAAGTCCTCTGTAGCTGCTGCCCTGAGTTAAATGAATCTCACTGCCTTGTATTTCGCATAAAGTGGAATTGATGCAGAATATAACCTGCCTTTCTTTTCTTTTGTAGCTTGGCTTTACATCCCCCAAAAGACATTGTAGTCACTGGCAGCGATGACCACCTCTGGAAAATGTGGGCTTTACCTGATGGGAACATCATCGTGACAGGCGAAGGTCACACTGATTGGCTTTGGGGCTGCTGCTTCCATCCAAGGTTAGTGCAAACAGTCCCCTGAACTAGCAACTAATCCCTTCTGGGGAGTACTTGTTTGCTCTTTCTTTGTTCGCTGGCCTGCTTTGATGACTTTCTATTCTCAGTGTAACCCTGCACTCTCTGCTGTATTTCCAAACATGTAGATAAATGTTCCTCTGGCTTTCAGTGTGTTGACTTAAGATTGATTGCTTTTAGTATTTTGTACATCTTAAGCTTTGTCCATGTGCCAACACGCATAACAGGGAATAATAAGCTTTTTTGATTTTGCTGTATTCATTTTCTCCATGTTCATGCACTAAACCAAACATGGTTCCATTATTAATAATACAGAAAAGTTGATTTCTTGTATTAGGCATTATTTGTCATATGACTAAGAGTATTCAAGTTTACCTAGAGAATAAGAATATGAGTTTTCCTCTTTTCTGTTTATACAGATTTGAAGCTGAATTAATAAGTGAAAGTGAACATTGAAAATAAGAAAAAAATATTTAGGTTACAAGTGTCATGGAAAGGCCAAGCATGAAGTATGTTTCTTGGTCATTCTGCTGAAAAACAGAATGCCAGCTTACTCTCAAAAAAACCCCCAACTTCCATTTGTTAAGACTGAGCCTTTATGTTAAAATGATTTTGCATTAGATTTGCGAGGCTGCAGTTGTAATAGAGTTCTTTACTGTTATTATAATGAAGGTCTGCCAGGCTATTCACCTGAGGTTCACTTGTAAAAAGAGCATTATTAAACCTCCAGCCTTGTATTTTCATTGTATTTATTTTATGAAACAATATTAGTGCTCTCCTTTGTGAGAAGGAAAGTATCCTATTTAATTTCATGGTTCCTTCTGATTTCTGACATTGTAACGAGTCAGCAAATGTACACACAATCCTTTAAACACAAGAAAATCCCCTCCCTCTTTTCAAAATCTCAAGAACGTGGAGTCATGCCTTCTGGAATGAATTACTCTTTTCTTGCATCTCTTTCTCCTACAAACCATAGGCTTTTTCTTAAGATGCTTGTGTTTCACACTGTTCTCTTTTTCATCTGTCTATTCATAGAAATAATTTTATATATGTAAAAGAAGAGTATCATATTTGACTTAGTTACATATAATACAGGAAGAGAGACATGGAAGGTTCAGCTTCTTATTTTAAGAAAATTGTTAATGTAGGAAAAATTTTATGGTAGGGAATTTTTATTGTAGGCAAATTTTTCTGTTACTGAAAGACAGGTTGCACAGAGTTTGTGAGCATGCTGGACATCCTGCGTCTAACTTGCAGACAAATAGAATGCTGCCTTACCTCTTACCTGTTATGAATATAAAACTCATCACAGGGAAAGAAAGGAAAACACAATTAGAAGAGCATGTTATCATTTAGAAAGCTGCTGGGCATGCTAATCAGATTTCGATAATGCATTGTTACCATGACACCCACTGACTCAGAGACTCAAAACTATTTTCTCATTAGTCTTTGACCAGAATACAGTCCTTTCAATAGGCTTTCCTATTTCTCATTCAATTATTGAAATTAAAATGAGTTGAGGTACATCATCATTCTCTTGCAGTATAAATTGACTCCTGATGAATGCTCTGGAGTGATTCAAAAGCAGTGCTGTTGAAATATTGTCTTCCTTTACTGGATAAAATATATATATAATGCAACAGAATACATTTAATCATACTTTTTTTTTCTTTTTCTTTTTTTTTTAGTAGAGGACTCCTATGTATGAGGTATTCTGGAAGTAAAAACAATTAAATAAAAATGAGAAGTTTCCATAGAATTTTTCTGGCATTAAATGTAAATAGTCTCTAATTTTGTTCCCATTTTAAACATTTTAAGTTACGTTGAGAACAAAAATATTTTCGTGGCTATTAAATGGGATCCAGAAATCTGGGTAGAACTCCCACACTCCTACATTCTTTCCTTTTTGTCCTCTGTTAGATCATTTCTCTTCTGTGTCAGGTTTAGAAGAACCTCCACCTCTGGTCTGAGAAATATTCTATACACGTGCATGCAGTCACACACACAAGTGCACTTTCAAATCATCTCTGAACAGCATCAAAATAATCTACACACTGACACTGAGCACACTAATGATTTTTGGAGAAACAAATTTGGATCTATGATGTGAATTTTGCTGGTGTTTCTGCATATAGAAATGACTTTAAATCCCAAAAATCCATTTTTATGTGTAGTACTACTTGAACAAGGGTCTTTCTCATGGTTGTCTTTGTGCACCACTGTGTAAATAGGGATAAAGGTGCAAGTCTCGTTGGTAGCTGTGAAGATCTGTCATCTTCAAGGTAAAGGTGCTGTTGGTTTTATGGATCCTCAGCTGCTTATCCAAAAGCAATGAGAGAAGGTGGGTTGGTAGTAGGAACTTGTATGCAGTAAAAGGATAGAGGTATGTTTTAGGTTCTGGATGTTGCCTGCTGATTAACACTGAGTAGTGAGGAGGACTGTCCTTTGGATCTTTGCCGGTAATGATGTGCAGCAATATCCTTAAGCATCGTGTCGCCATTGAGCCTTGGGGGTGAAGGCTGCTGAGTTGCTACAGTGTTGTTGGATGGAGGAGTCTCATTTTCCCCTTTACTGACAACACGCTTCTTTCCAAGATTATTTTTGCTTAAAAACGCATCTCCTTTACATCTGAGCAAACTAGAGTGAGGTGAGAGCACGCAGTTTGCTGCAGCTCTGGGGACCAGTGGTACATCACGTGTGTACCTTGCGCCCAGTGCTCCTTGGTCTGTGCAAAGTGTCAGTCCCCCATGTGTGCTCCCACGTGGCAGTGGCTCCCAGGGCAGTAGATGAAGGGGAGCAGACTAGCTCTTTGCATGTGAGGAGAGCAGAACATCTCTATTGTGATGCTCTCTGCAGATCTGAGAGTAGAATTTTGCCTTAAGCTTCTTAAATAATGAAAGTAAAACTTCAAACACATCCTGTCATCTACAGAGGGCGGCAGCTGGAAGGAGGGAGGAGAAGAGTGCTTCCTTTTTGAGGTTCAGGTGACAACTGGTCAAACTTCAAAAACAAACACTACTTGTACTCCAGTCGAGCTGAAGAGTACTCTGCAGATAAATAGCTACTGCAGATTCCTCTTCCTGTTGAAAAATTTAGGAATGTTTTCCTACTTACCGTTTATAACCACACAGCTTTCCTGTTAAAAATCTGGTTAGCTGGGAAAGCACTACGCAGGCCCGAATGTTTGGAATAGAGGACAAAAATCTGCACCTTCTTCCAGTTTCCAGAATAAGCTGAGGATGTTAATGCTGCACCTTTAAGACCTATACTATAATTACACTAAGTTATTTCATGGCATATAGTGGTTTTATTTATCTTTGTTACTAACCTTCCTGAGTGGCTGAAGAATCAAGCTCTGCAGCATGGCAGAGGTGTTTGTTAATGTCCAATAAAATCCTGGTGAACAGCAAAACACCGTATTCTTTCTCCACATGTGTGCTGGTATAAGATGTAATGTCTTTAATATATTCATAAATATTAATCATGTCAACTCTTCTAAAATGCTTGTAGCTCTTTTCATGCAAACATTGTTTGAGTCAGTGGAATACAATGAATTTCTGAATTGAAAAGAAGTACAAACTGTAGGTTCTTAAAGCTATTTAAAACTTACACCAAAAATTGTCAAATTGTCAGCTCCTTTGTAATGTCTTGTTCACCTGAGACAGAAGCAACATTGCTTATATTCTTTCTGTTGGTATTTCAACTCTCACAGTTCCTCAGGAAAGAAATCAAAACTGTTATCAATTTTTTTATTATATCAAAAATACCATAGCACTGTGGTGGATTTTCTTTAGGTTCTGTTGCTATTGGAAAACAGGAGGTGGGTATTGTCTCCTTGGTAATTAGGAGGAAAAAAAGAGTAAATACATTCATGCATCAAGCATCTTGTAAATAAAGGCAGTTGAAGTTTGATACCCTAGGATACGGTGCCAGTGAAGCGATGCGAGAGAACGGCGAGGTGGTGGGTTAAAAGAACAATCCATGTTCTGAAAGAACAGAAGCAGCTCTGCATTGTATCTCTTGAAACTGAAGGAGATGATGTTAACCCGATGAAAATCTGTGCATGGATAGATGAGAAAAACAACCTCATAGACAGAGGATGTGCTAAAAATTAGCAAAAAATGAGGTTCGGTGGAAAGACTCTGAGAGTCATTGAATGGGTTGGGGACAGAACAACTACTCGAGGTGCGTTTGAATTCACACAAGAAGCTTCTAGGGGAATTCTGTAGCACATCAGAGCAGGGATTTTGATGGTCCTTGAGTGACTGAGGCGTTACAGGTGGTCAGCAATGAAACATTTATGAAAGCCTGGTCTACAGAAGGATCTAAGCACCTTTCTGTAATCCCAAACTGTATAATTCCGGCTGTTTAAAGCTGAGCAGCATGAAATCACTGCTCAATTTATGTTGGCCAACACAAGTAGCCAAAAGCTGTGAAGTCTGCTCTGGACTTTAGCTATGCCCTGTCTCTAGTGGAAGTGCAAGGTTTGAGATGAGCTACATAGGATACAATTTGGAAAATCCAGTTCGATGTTCAGAACCAATTCTAGGCTTAAAATCTGTGAGTGACTGAGCCCTCTGGTAGCCTCTTGAGCCTAAATCCAAAATGCTGCTGGTAATCCTGAGTGAGAGAAAGAGGTCAGAATAATGCTATTTTCTCAGAGTTTTAAGGAGCAGTGACTGATAAATTGTCAAAGTAGGACTCTGTCAGAGTGGAAGTGACTTCTTCATTATACAAAAACTTCTAAGGTTTAAAAAGTTAAATTCCTGAGCAGAATTCAAGTCAGACTAAACTGAGAAACTGGAAGGAATTCTTGCTTACGTAAGGCCCTCATGTTATTTTTTACATGATTTTAATTTTCTTCTCATGTCACCATTTGGACTTGTGAGGAAACTATCAAGAGATTAACTTCAGTGTGAAAAGGGATAGACTGCAAAGCCCAGCAGAGCAGTAATTGAGGCATGGAGGGAGGGTGTGGAGAAACCTCTGAGGGGAGGCAGATAGGAGACAGAGCCAAAATTCAAAGAGGAAGGCATTCACAGAAAGGAGAGGCAGGCCAGGTTTCAAGCCGGCCACGGTCGGTTGTTCGGAGGTAACAAGCAGAGTCTGACATTGCTCGTTGCTCACTGCGTCTCAGGAGACTTGTGCTCAGAGAAGGAGGGTAATGCAGAGGAACAAAAATCAGACTTGAGAGCTTGACAGGTACATGTACAATTTCGGGATTTCACGGTGGACACACTTTTGTAGTTCAAGAGCCTGTAGCGCTTTGTTTGCCAAGGTGGGTTACAAGCAGGGAGCACGCTGCTTTTTTGCCCCCTGCCTCTTTTTTTGCCCCAGCTCTTGGCCCCCGGCAGACTGAACTGGGGAGTAGGGCCCATTACTGGTAGATGCCGATGTGTCGATCCACACCATTCTTTTTGCCAAATGTAATATTTTCATGTATCAATATGTGGTGAGAAAAATCTACAGGGTGTGAAGAGAGTCAGACAATCTGACACAAAAAATAATTGGGTGCTTTCTTTTTGGTTACATATTGCAGATAATATTTTTTTTAATAACTGAAACTGTACATGGCCCATGAAGCCTCAGCAAATGAAAATTGATGACATATTGAGCGACTAGTTCTTTAGTCACAGTAGCAGGCTTACTTAAAAAAATTCTACTTACATCAAATATATTCCTCCTCATACCTCAGTAATTCCTAATGACAGTCTTAGATTTGGTTTTATTTCTATGAGAAGAAACAAGAATTTTCTATTATACCATTTTGTTTAACGTACTGACTTTCAAGTATTGATGCTATAGTTATTTGGTGAAACTATGGAGACTTCCAGGTCCAACAGTTACTGCTGAAGTTATGATTCCAGGGCCTACAAAATATCGCTACAAGCTGTTTGTTAATTAAATACAGCAGCATTTCTCTGTACGTATGCTTTAATTTAACATGAACTTGTGAGATTTGACTGGGCCACCAAATGCTCTTTCTAATTAGAGACTTTCACATACACTTTTTGAGATTCTTCAAAAAATCTGCCGACAGGAAGAAAGGTTTGGAGTCAGTGAGTTTGAAGTGTTGACTTTTGTGATCACTCATCAACCCTTAGAGCCACTGGTGACGTGGAGTCAACAGTGACACGAAGGTGACACCAGACATGTTAACACACCCAGGACCAAAGGAAGTTCTCTGAGATGTCAAAGAAGGAACAGGCTGAGAATTGGGCTCTTTCAGGGACCCTTTCAAATTCCATTATGGAAAAGTTTCAGCTGTGATGTGCTCAGGTACTCTCCTATTTGTTGTGCTATGAATTGTTTTCTTCGGTGGTGTTTAAGAGTTGTGTCGGTTTTCATGGGATTACTGCCCAGTCTCAAACTTGCCTACGCAGGCCCTGGGCCTTGCAGATAATTAACGGTGCAGATACTATATTGCCCTGCAGTAGGCTTCCAGCTGAGTGAGGAGTGCTGAGCATGTACTGCCTGGGTGACCTGCAGTTGTGCAGCAAGTGCAACGTTGCAGAGATGCCTTCTGCCCTTTCAGGGAACTGCTGGATTCATCACAGACAAGAGAATTTTCTGTACGCAGAAATCCTGGAAGAAAGCTGAGATAATTTCCAGAGTGATCAATCAGGAAACTATGGAGTACCATTAATTGCCTGAGAGTAAGGAGCTGAAACAAGGCAAAACTAGACTCTGTGGGTAACAATACTCGTGGCCAGTGGCCTGTGGATACATGTGGAAGAGGAAGGGATCTCCCTGCCCCTGGAGTCTGCCCCATGTTTTTACCCACTCCTGTCAGTGCTAAGAGAAGCTCTGTGTTCAAATGAAGAGTAGGACTGGTCAGGCAAGCTGTGTACATCTGAGAGCCAGGGAGGAGGAGGAAGAAAAGCATCAGCATTCACCCTTTCTGTCTGGTCACTAAGCCTACCAGGCTTCTGGGCCTCACAGTGAAAGGATCTTGGAGATCCCTGTTAATAAATGGTCCATAAGCAGTGAGCTTCAGAAGACTTTTTCTCTTAGATTTTTGAGTCATAAATGCTGAGTTCCACATTATACATTAAACAAGGCTGAGACTTAAAAGCCAGTAACTCCGTGAGTTGTAAGACTCATGGTAACACCAAGGTCTCAGTTGGCTCTAAGTGATATAGAATTATTCTGATTTGTACCTTGAACTAGAAACTTTAAAACCTAGTTCAGGGTTGACTGCAGAAACAGATGTTTTTTATGTATCCTTTTATTACTATTGATAGCTATTAAAGAATTGTGAGATAGTCTGCTACTTCTACTTAGGACTTTTGAAGAGCATTTGTATTGAGAAGGCATAATGATTTAATTTCTAAGAGAATCTCGGCTTCTTGTATGGTTCAACAAAGCCTTTAGTTACCAGACTACATATTAAATTTGATAATGGTTAGAACCTTTTTTGAGTGGCACAATTAATTTTCAGTCACCTAGCTGGCTTTATGGAACTCATCATATTTGTCAGACTAGACATTTGTTAAGATGTTTTACCAAACTGAGCTAATACAGCAAGTTGAAAGAAGAAAAGTTACATTCATTTATTCAGCAAAGAAAAAACTATTTCAGAAGTCTTTCAGTCAGTTCCCCAGTGTACAGTATTATCCAAGTGCTTGGTGTTTTCAAGTATAGCAAAATTTTAATTTCAAAAGTAGCTCTGTTTATTTCAAATCTTTGGCAAGCTTTGTGCTTTTTATACAAGGAGGCAGTCTTCATGTAACATCATTCTCTCTCAGGCCTACAAAGCCTACTGTGTTTACTTCACAAACATGTTTGAGTGGGTGGGCATTAGATGTCCTTTGGGATTCTCAATCTCATTATTTTTATCAATAAAAAGCCTCTGCTGGACAAAGGAATAAATCACTTAAATGAAATATGAGAGATTACATGAGAAGCTCAGCTTTTGCTTAGTCTAATCCAATATTTTTGGCCAAACGTCTCAATGTCAAAGGCTTTATAAGTATTCTACAGGATCAGTCTGGCAAAGAGAAATCAATAACCAGGTAATGGATTTGATTAAAATTTTTCCCCTTCCACCCACTCCCACAAGCCAAATGTTTCTACCCATACTAATCTCTTCTGGCACACTGGTCATTCTCTGTGGGTTTATGGAATGTGTGTGTGTATATATATACAATGTTTTATATAATTTCAGAGGGCTGTGTTAACTGTTGGTATCTGCTTTAAGAAAAAGCAATGTTTGTATCTTGTTTTATTTTTCTTTAAAAGATCAGTTCAGCAGTGTGCTTTTGGAAAATATGGAATGATAATTATAACTTGGCTACTTATTTAGATCCCGTTTTGGTGTGCAAATGTTACCTTTTTTCTGCCGCTCCTACCGTGCCGAGGAGCTTCATCTTACACAGGCCAGGGTACCCAGCAGATGTCCAATGCTCTGGAGATTTTCTTTGTTGAAGCAGGTGTCTCCTTTACCCCAGTCCTTCTGATCTTCAGCGTTTGAGGTGATTGTATCGGCAGACCATGGGCCATCTGGAACATCTGACTGCAGAAACATTAATAATTAAACCATTGGTGTTCTGGAAGGATGTTACTTCTGCTTTACTGCAGCAGTTTTTCACGTCAATAGGAAAATAACCAAAAAAAAAGTTAGTTGCGTGGATTTTGAAGTTGAGTCACAGCTGCTTTAATTGTCTAAATTCGTTTGGACTTTTCATCACTTTTTCTAAGTATATCCTTCACTTATCAGAACTGTCCTTGAAAGCTATTCTAAACTATAAATACCTTGCAGGACAAAATGCAGCTTCTTGTATATCAGGAATTTTAAGAGTCCATCATTATATTGATTTTAAAAAGCAAACAGTCTGCTGTTCCATGATGTGGTTACTGAATAGGCTTCACTTTTCATCCAGAATGACCACACTTGAATGAAAAACTACCTTTGGCTTCTATTTCTTGGTTGGTGGAAATATTGTCCACTCAAGAGTGATTCGCTAATAATATCTCCATTACAATAATTCAGCAAACAGCAGGAGAGAGAAATGCTGATGACAATTGAATAAAGGAAAAGGAGGAAGCTGGCTGACAGAAGAAGCAGTCCTCCTATTGAGCAATTGAAATGGGTATTTGAAATAATTACAGGAAGAAAATATATTGTAATAAAATCCTGCCCTTTGATGAAACCATTCTGTAGTTAGTTTCACAAGTGGCTTTACTCACTGAATTTCAAAACCAGTGACTGAAAACCTATTGAAGCTTCTACAGGAAACTGATAAATAGAAGGAAGCCTTTCCAATATTTAAGATAGACCGTGACATATTATTTTGAAGACCACAAATTTTATAGTGCAGCCATTTTGTTGATTGTCTTGTTTAGGTATTTGCTGCTGCCTACTGCACACGGCTCAGATTTTTAAAAAGCTCTTGTGCAGTGGGAGCTGGTCAAAAGGTGTCTGGAGTCTGGGTGTGCTGTTTTAAGTGCTGTGCTGTAGCCTTTAAAGCATAACTGTAGCTGAAATGAACTAAGATCTCTTGCATTTTAGAAATTTATGACAGGGTGCTCACACCGATTGTTTTTGCTCTTATTTTTGTTTCTTGTGTATTGCTAAGGAGTAGCAGGTGTAATCATTGTGGAAAGTATACTTGGTTGGTTTGTTTGTTTGTATGTTCTCTCTCCTGTGTGTTAGTTCTCTTTTGTGTGGATACATAGCAGAAAACTTCATTTCTCTTTGTCTTGGTGGAGGAAAAAAGAGATGTGGCTTTTGAAGTGTAAATTCTGTTTCACAGGGCATTTACATGAACGGAGGCCTGCTTCCAAGCAAGCTACCGATTTCTATATTTTCTTGAGTTCCCCAGAGCTAAGACTATCTGAGTGACAGTTAGCCTTCATTTTTGTGGAAAGCAGGGCTAGGGAAAGCAGTTGGGGTGTGTATGTAAGAGGACAAAGGAAAGAGCTGGAGGCAACCCGCTTCACAGGACGTGAAGACTTCAGACTTGCAGAACACCTGGAGAAACACCCAGAGGAACATCCGTGACTGACACCAACCCATGAGATATCAACACATGAGCCAGGGCTCTGGGCTTGCTGGAGGCCACGCGGTCCCCAGGCCCCCTGAACCAGATGTGACACCAGGAGCAGGGCGTCCCTGCGGCCTCCGAAGCAGGAGGCCAGAGGGGAGGACTCAGCCCGCAGGTCACTGGCCAGAGAAATCAGCAGAAACTGGGATAACATGAAACCCTCGTGCCTGTAACTTCCTAATGAAACAATTTCTTAACTTGTGCAGATAAATGTTGGATGAAGGATTACATTTCCCTTGCAAAGCAATACCCCTTGGTTTTACTCATTATTTTTAATTATGTATATATTTTATAGGATGGTATATCTATACTTTTCTATGTAGCAAATACATAATTACCAAGATGTTTTTTCTTCTTAGATGTTAGTCTGGCCAGTCTTATACACACACTTTAGAAGCTCTTACAGACCTTCTGTGGTTTCTTTTACCTAATCTTTACCTTGTTTATTTGCTATATTTTTTCTTTTTTTTTTCTCCAAATGAACTAACGCTATTTTTACAGACTAATTTGTTGCCTCTCCTTTACAAATATGAAACTGCTCTTTAAAGCCTTTTTCAGAAAAACCTCAATCTTCATTCCCACAACGTGAAGCTATTTGACCTTGGATGTATTTGAACTCCTAATGGGAATAAAAAGATAGCTAGTCTTTGTGTAGTATTACTTATTATTTATCTATCTTATCTTTATATGTTGCTTAAATTTTATGCTTGTCTATAGAGTAAATAGTTTTCAAATGTATCGAATGCTTTGCTTACATAGAATTAGTCTCATTATTCCTAAATGACTGTCTTCCATTCTACATTCATTATCTGAATTTTAGACCTGCAAACAGCCTTATATAATATTGGGAGCATTAAACCAATCTAATCATATCAGTTGAGTGATTGTCAGTTGCACAGAACAGGTGTCAAGTTCAATCATTTTCTTTACGACAAAATTTATTCAGTTATTCAGTTCAGTAATACTTTGGTGTGATTGTTTTGACTCTTAGAAATCAACAGTTTCTGATCAGCTGTGTGGATAATTAGATCTGGCGTTTACTTAAAAGAAATAAAATAATTTATGATAACCATTTTTACAGAGAAAGGGAGGAGGACTATGCAGTTGAAATCTCTTTGTAGCGTACCAATAAAATGGTGTATTTTTAAACCTGTTAGTACAGTTTCAGTGAAGCCATGAATATAAAAGTTTTGCAGAAATTTTCCTGCTTTTGAGGGAGTTACACAGAATCACAACATGATAGGGGTTGGAAGACCTCTGAAGATCACCTAGTCCAACCCCCCTGATAGAGCAGAATCACCTAGAGTTCTTGGGTTTCTTTTCTTCCACATCACCCTAATTTTCAGTCTCTGCTGGTCCTTGCACAACTACTGCCTGGAAGTCACCAGAAGCAATTCAGTTTAGTGGATCTTCAATTCATTTATTTAAGATGTTGTTCCTTCTGGTGGCTTCAGGCTCAAAGTAGCTGAGGTTTTCTTCCGGCTTCATCAGCATCCCAGTTTGAGGACAAGGAGATGGAATTGCAGAGGTCTGGCTGCCTCTTTGCTTGGGTTAGTCTCAGTTTCACTGGTCTGATCCAGCGTTTCTGCTGAACATGTCACTCATTCTATTCAGAGTTGTTATACGCATCAAAATGTCTCTCTTAATAGAATCTCTTGTGTTATGTTTCTTTGTGTGCAATTATAATCTTGATGCCTTTAACATTCTCGGCTCATTATTGTTTTCTTCTGTGCAATAAAGGCAATTGTTTTTTCCCTGAAGTCTGCTGTGAGGGTTCTAGTGGAGTAGCTAAGGAGATATCCATGTTTGTTATATTGTTAAAATGTGTGTTTCCTAAAGTGTAGCTGTTAAAATAACAAACATTGGTGTTAGAGTTGAGTCAAGAATGGCAATTCAGTTGAGGCAATGTCTAAGATTTTTGAATTGGAAATAAACCCCAAATATTTAGAATGTTTACAAAAATTGAATTGCACTGAAATGTCTCTTTTCAAGGTAGGAGGCTTAGGTTTTACATAAATATCACTTTGATGTTTCTAAAAAAAAGATTTTAGAAGGTGGGAGTGCTTTTTAATGGATATGACTGACTTCTTTGGTTACATTTTGGGCTTGAAGTATTTAGACAGAGGTTCAAATCCCTACAGATTTTTACTGTGCCTATGCCAGGGCTATGGCTCGCTGCTGTGGAAGGGGAGGATCCTTGTCTCCTCAGTCTGTATCCAGCTGCTCACTTCAGTCCCTGCTCTTAGGCAGCACTGGTGCACAGTGAGCCCATTCGGAGAACATGACTGCCAGGAGGCTTCCTTCGATTTTTTTTCTGCAGCATTAGTTTTCTGCTAATATAACGCTAATGAGGGGAACGTGGGGCTGAGGGACACAAAGTGAAATCTCATCCTAGTCACAAAGGGTCTATCTGAGATGAAAAAATAGTATTCTGATTTAAATGGAGGAAAAACTTAGTTACCAGTCTGTCACATCTGAAGTTGGGGCCTTCCCTGTCACATCGCGGCATCTGTGTCCTTTCATTTTTTTCATTTCGCCAAACATAATCTACGTTCAGTAAGTTCAGTAGATTTTGGAGTGACAAGTACTTACTGGTTGCTGATGTATTATCTTTAGTTCTGTACTTCAGCTCAAATGTTGAAGATTCACCCTTGCAAGGACTTAAATACGGTCGTTTTAGTCTTGGATACTATTTAATTTCATTTCCTAATGTGTTTCTTTTGTGTTTAACGTGTGTTTTATTAGTATACGATGTAGAATTTATGCCTTAGCCCTTGGGCTGTATATTTTGAGATCAGTCTGTGGAGATTTTGGATTGTCTGACATTAATCTTGTTTCAGGTTACTGCCTTCGGTTGTGAATCACTTCAAAAGTCATTGTTAGCATGCAGTCGGGTTTAATGCTTGAAGTAAGGATGTCTTGAGCACAACTCCAGATATGACTCGTACTGTCATTTGTTTTTTGTATTTATATATTTTCCCTCAGGCTGTATTGTTGGAGTAATTTGGATAACTTTGGGTGCAAAACAATTGCAGTAGCGCATGTAGCAAGGGGAGCTTGACTGACTGTGAGAGCACCAGGATGTGTTTGACCCCTGAAGGCTGTCGGTGTGGAACCAGGTTCTTAGCTCGTTGTAATTGTGCTCTTTGCATTTGGGTAGTGTATATATAAAATGAATAAGGAACAGAAAGAAAGAAGGCTACAGTATATAAGTGTCCACACTTTAAATCAGCTTTGAGATTTGTTGGGTGTGAGGCTCTTAGGATTTTTTGGTTTTCCCTTTTTCTAGAGTGATGAAGTGTTACACTCAATGTCCTCTTGAATGAAAGTTCAGTTTTCATACAAAGTCTCTGTATGAAAAGGTGGAAGATTATATTCATTTTGGTACATTGTTTTCTTTTGTCTCAACCCATGATTCTGTTCGTGATCAGCACTTCTATTTCTTCTCCACTCTCAGACTTCAAATTGTTATCGATCACTGTCTCCATTAACTAATTTCCTGCCTTTGGTTATGTTCTTATCCCCAGGGCATGGCTCAGTAAGATCATCAGTTGCCCAGAATGCAAACACTTGCTGAGTGCACTGTCCTGTGTGTTTTCTTGGGCTTCACTGCTGAGATCATTACCCAGTGTGAGCTAAATATTCTTTCAGGTGCCTGGGAAGCATTCAAATCCCAATGCAGAACCTTCCACAGGCTGTGAAATCTCTGTGCTCTCCCTGAACTCTCTGTGCATATGAATGTGTAGCTTAAAAATGATGCTTTTTACAAACATGCAAATGGGATTAATGGCTGTGCCTCATTACTGGCTATTGATTGAGATTAGACATCACTGGACAACCATTTGGGGATAATGGATTTGAAATTACTGATCCACAACTTTGTGTTTTGGAGGAACTGTGACACAGGATTATCACTGTTAATATAGGTCATAAATCTCTTCTGTACATGGAATTCATGTGTCTGAACTCCTTCCAAACCACACTTCTACCGACTTCAACAGCCCTTCATTAAAATTTGAGGGTTTGGAGTCATTCCAGTGGAGAAAAAATGACACATGCTGGATGGGATGGGTGTTGAGATTAAGCATCCCAGAGTAATAGCACACTGTTTAATGTATGTTACGGATATCGATTGGTACTATGCATGATTTTATGTGGGTTAAATACACTAATTTATTTTTAAAATCTAGTAGTGTATATGAAGACTTTAACTTAAATTGACATTATTTGAGGGAAAATATTGAAATGGTACAGAATAGGTACCGTGTCTGGAAAATGTCGTACAGTTGACACGCTGGAGGGCAGGGATGCCATCCAGAGAGACCTTGATACGTTTGAGAGGTGAGCCCGTGCAAACCTTGTGAAGTTCAACAAGGACAAGTGCAAGGTCCTGTGCCTGGGTTGTGGCAGTCCCAGGCACCAGAATAGGCTGGGCTTCTGAGAGCAGCCCTGGGGAGAAAGACTTGGGGATGTTGGTGGTTGAAAAACTGAATATGAGGCAGCGATGTGCGCTTACAGCCCAGAAAGCAAATTGCATCCTGGGCTTCGTCAAAAGAAGTATGGCCAGCAGGTCGAGGGAGGTGATTCTCCTTCTCTGCTCTGCTCTGCTGAGACACCACCTGCAGTTCTGTGTCCAGCTCTGGGGCTCCCAACGTAAAAAGGACATGGACCTGCTGGAGTGGGTCCAGAGGAGGCCACAAAGATGATCAGAGGGCTGGAGCACCTCTGCTATGAGGACAGGCTGAGGGAGCTGGGGCTGTTCATCCTGCAGAAGAGAAGGCTCCAGGGTGACCTTATAGCAGCCTGCCAGTACCTGAAGGAGGAGGGACTGTTTACAAGGGCTGGGAGCAACAGGACAAGTGGCAACGGTTTTTAGATTTCAAGAGAGTAGATTTAGATTAGATATTGGGAAGAAATTCTTTTCCGTGAGGGTGATGAGACACTGGAACAGGCTGCGCAGGGAAGTTGTGGATTCCCTCTCCTTGGAAGTGTCCAAGGCCAGGTTGGACGAGGCTTTGAGCAACCTGGTCTAGTGGGAGGTGTCCCTGCCCATGGCAGGGGTTTGGAACTAAATGGATCTTCAAGGTTCCTTTCAACCCAAACTGTTCTGTGATTCTTTGAAAATGTGGTAGTTTTGCAATGTTTGCTCATTGTATTTAATTTCAGCTAAAATAATTATTTCTCGTGAAGGTAATGGAGGAAAATTTACTTGGCAATATCTTAAAGCAAGGTGGCACAACTGGACCCAGAGACACTGATTGCCATCCGGCATAAGCAGCCTTCGTAACTGTTGAAGATATCACTGACTAGGCGACTCCAAGCTTGCTGCTTCAAACAGAAAGCCCAAATGCTCCTACTGCTTGGTAAGTAGGTGTAAAATTTTGGTGCAGGATGCTGAACATGTGTTGGCAGAAAGCTTTTAGAAGAGACATCACTTTTTATTAATTTTGTTGTTGTTTAAAAGGTAATTATTTATTGGTCTTTAAATATGGAGCCCTGCATTGTCCAGTGCCTGCTGTCCTGCTGACATGCATTATGTTACATTCAATCTCCAAGTACTTTAACTAGTTTATATTTTGTATTTTCAATTTTATTCTCTAGCTGGAATGCTTCCAAAGCCTCCTAAAAGGCAATTTTACATGTACTAAAGCCTATCTTCCATCAGGTGCCTAAATTATTTTAAAATCTCATTTAAGCACTTCTAATTACATGACACTGAAAGGCACCTAACTCATTTTTCATACGTTAAAAAGACCAGCCTGCACTGAATGGGAGCGGTCTCAATATTTTTTGGGGGGGTACCAAGCTAATCTTAGCAAGCCATTGGGTTTGAATGTAGCAGACCTGACTGTGGTCTGTAGAGATTATAACATGAATGGGAGCAATTTGTTACCTTGTGGACATAACAAAAAAAATCATCATAATGATCTTGAATGCAGAACTGTAGGCTGCATTTAGAGCGGGCCAAAACCTTGAAATGAAGAAATAGTTGTGCACTGGGACAGAGAAGAGGCAGTAAGAGCAGTGGGAAAGGTGCCCGGTGAAACAGGATTTCTGGGGGTGGGGGCTAGATCACCCAGCTTCTGTCATCAGTACTCAGTTCAGAAAGGGAAAATGCTTTAGAATATGGAGGACTAGTTAGGTTGAAACTTGTTTATCAATTACTTGAATTTACTTTCTAAAAATTCATATATGCCATCCTGGGACTCTTTTTGGTAGTGGGAGCATGTTATATTTAAGTTTTTGCAGAAGTGAAATTGTCACTTTTGAAGTACAATGTAGCCTCAAGGAAGTTTTAATAAAGAAAGTGAACTTCATTAAAACGAAACATTGCTACTTTTATGATGCCTAGTCCCGGTGTCTGTCTTAGCTAGAAGAAGCGACGAGTGGTGCTATGGCCAAAAACTGCTTAATCTGTTTGCCCCTGATGTCACACCCAGCTGTCAGCCAGGTAGAATGGCAGTGGGAAACAGTTATCCTGTCTGGGGTCAATATATAAGCCTGAAATACGATAAAAAGATCTAGCAATTAGGTAACGTAGAATGAAAAATTGCCTTGAGTTTTGCACTTGACGTACTATGCCTTGACAGTTTTCTGATGCTTTCCAGCCAGTGGTCTTGGGTGACAGGTTTTTGCGGGATGGCTGCATTTTTCTTCTCAGACAAAAAGTCATGTACCTGTGTACTGTCCACCATCTGCTGGGTTAATGCCGTGCTTCCTGGCTTTGAAACTTCTTCATTAGTTCAGAGAATGTCAGACTATGATTGATTTTGCGTTTTTGAGATTTAATTTCTTTTTTTCACAGCTTTGATTATAAATGAGGAAAAGGAAAGGTATTTTCATGTTTCTACTGCTGCGTATTCTGGCATTCACCTTCTGTATAAATGACATTTTGTGTCTATTAATAAAACAGGAGTAAAGTTGGATTTAGGATTATTCTGAAGGATGAAACACATTACAATTCCTACAGAAGATGTGTCTTAGACACAGTCTGTGAGGATAATGGAAGCAACACCCAAATCCAACCGTAGATATCAAGAAACCTAGGGGTTTTAATAAGAACCTAGAGGTTTTAATAAGAAATGTCACTGTAAATAATTAATGTGACTCAGAGTTCCAGTAACAAAAAAAAGTGAACTATATCTCAAGTCTGTTTCAAGGTTACAGAATCTATTAGAAACAAAATCTTTGCTATGAGCGTTTTGGTCAAATACAGACTAAAAAGGTAAGGATGGCTGCACATGCCAAGTTCTTCTGGACCATCATCCTGTACCCAGCCGTGAGTACCAGGGGGTGCCTGGGAATTCAGAAGAATAGGAATGGTATTTGTGAGGTTTTGTCTTAGTACCCTCCTGGATGCAACTTTGTATTTCAAAGATTCTTCAGCCAGATGGAGCTTCCCTGTGGTCCTTGATGTATTCCTCTTCCAGAACTTTGTCCCGTCTCCCTTTGTACCCACAAAGAGCTGGATCCACATCATCATTTATGAAGGAAGTGTGCAACTCTCCTGCCTGATGTGGAGATGATCACCTATTGTCCTTTCGACATTTTTTTAATGGGAATTTTTTATTAATACGTTGATGCCAGCCTTTTTAAATTCAGCCCATTTTCACCTTCTCTGGTGAGAAGAAAATGACGGGTTGTGACATAAACACACCATGGCAGAGTAGCACAATGAAGAAGAGTTACGATGACTGCGCAGCTGAACTGGTACTTGGTATTTCCATCCCTTACATTGTTCTTGGTATGAAGTGGAAATGAGAGTGTTTAAGTACAGCTCTCATAACCAAAGCTGGGACCCTCTTGGTAGGTATATACTGTAACTGAGTCGCTGTTTTTAAGCTTATTTCCAAGGAGAATGAAGCTTACAATGATTTATCCCACCCCTCCACTTCTTCTGCACATGGTCCTTACAGTCTTTCACATGCTCTCTAGTAATTTTTAACCTGCAGGCAATTTCTAACAAAACTTGGAAGGCAGAAGTCTAAAGGATCAGTCAATGCCTGATATATTTGTTTAATCAGCAGCTAAGATGTTGAGTCAAAGAGGCAAAAGATAACTCCACAGGCTTTCAGGCTTCATTAGTTCTGTTTTTCATGGAATAACTCATTTTTTCTAGACATTTCCTTCCTTTACCTTTCTTCTTCAGCCTAGCATAAAATGTCAGCAAAATTAAAGTAATCGTTAACAGTGTTTGTAGTTCTTCCCTTGGGCTTTGTTGTGCTTAGGGTCTTCCTGTGCTGATACTGCAAATAGTATAGTAGCTTTTAGGACTTTGCTTAAGAATAATTGCATGAATAGAGGTAAATAAGAGACATCATTTTTCCAATTAAACAATTGGGATATTGACTTCCAAGTGTTTTTCAATTGCCGTGACTATTAATCCTGTAACGTTTTAGGCTGTATGCTTAAACTTTGGTTTTGAGTTGCTGATGCTTAAGTTCCAGTCAGATGCTACCTGTTGCTGCAAAATTTTTAGGACACAAAACTAAACCAAGTTGTGTTTGCCTTAGTGTGTTGCTTTGAGAACCATTATTTGACAGCACTATGTGTAAGGCTTTGCTCACTGCCTTTTGATTTGTGTCAGGAAAAAAGCTGTATCTTAGTTTTCCTGCAGAGCACAGGGTATGCCCACAGCACTACATAAATCATACATACAACTGCTAGTAGCACAGATGTTATTATGTTCACTTAATGCCATGTAGAATACAGTAACAAAATCGTTGTCTGATTCACAGTACTGTCCTTGGCAACTGTTAAAAATAATATTCCTATGATTAACTTGAGATATGCTGGGCAGAGAAATCTACCTTGCTGTTATTTACCAAATAAACTGTAGAGAAAGATTACACAGAATAAAGCTGGCCAACAATGCTTGGTGGTTATGAGGAGATACTGCTCCAGTCAGTAGTATAAGCAGTTGAAAGAGGGATGTCCTAGGCAGCTGGATCTAGTGATACAAATGGCTTTATCATTTGTTTTGGCCAATGCAAAATGACAATCCTTATAAATTTTGAAGGGTGAGATTGGGTGATCCTGCTTGGCAGCTGATGGTGTTAAGCAGAATCGCTTGCCAGCTCAACGTTCCACAGCATCTTCAGAGGCAACCTGAGCATTCCCCCTGGAGTAGCTTGAGGTTCAAATCGTAGTCCATCATCCAGAAATTCTCGAACGAGGTGCAATGTTTGAAGCTGCTTTGACTGTTGGTACTGCGGTTGGTGTATTTACGGGGCAATGCTATCGGTGTAGCTGTTGCTTTCATTTCACTGCTATTCCAGAGAGGTAATCAGTCACCTGAAATGTTGTCGAATAACTCTATGCCAAAGGCTTGTGGTGTTGCAGAATGTATCCCTTAGTTATTTGTATGTCTGTAGCTTAGTAAGTATTAATGGAGAGGCATCTTGTAGTGAGAACAATGAAGCTGGAAGAAGGAAAAATGTAAAAAATGTGTTTAGAATGTCAGGGAGGAAAGATTTGTTGAGGCTTGAGAAGCTAATGCTCCATCTGCTTTTGTGGAACACGGAATTAACATTTCCAAATATTTTTTTTTTTCCACTCACTTGTTTCTGAAAGGGCAGGCTGCTAGCATCAATTAGGAGTACCAGAAATCAGTTGAAAGGCAGATCTGTACCTGTTTCTCCTACAGAAAGTTTTTTCTACATGAATACTTTGTTCTAAACTATACAGTTGTGTTTCAGCATTTACAGTGCTTTGATTTACTAAAAGGTGGGGTTTTTTTGCAAAACCCCAAACCAGACCAGGCAAGACTATACAAACACAACTTATCAGGTCCATAGGGCACTGTACACAAATGCACTAGTACTTTCTTTAAAAAAAAAAAAAAAAAAGTAGCACCAAATTTCTTAAAGTTGGCAAGTTACTTGCACGTATGTGAATGTGTTTCAAGTGACAGAATAAGATGGGATTTACGTTGTTGTCTCCTAACATGTTGTCCAGTTCTTTGGTTTGTTTGGTAGAAAGAATTAAAGTGTTTAATTGTTGTGTGAATTAAAGATATACACACAGCTCAGGGTTACTTGGAGCTTTTTCTATTAGTGAACAATCTTAGATTCAAATGGAGATTATGCTTCGAGCTGCTGATAATTAAGGCTGAGTATCTGATGTCATATTTCTGTATGATTTTAATACAAAAATCGGCATGTATTTTGTTAGAAAATCAGTTCCATAGTAGAGGACTATATGAGTGTCATAGGCAGACTAAATCATTAAAAACATCTACTTTTCCCAATACCTTTTTTTTTCCCTCAGAAAATCTCATGTTGTACATACAGAGCAATAATGCAGTAAAAAAAAGTTGCAGCTGTGGGTAACAAAATATTACCTTCAAATTTGGAGCATCTCATTTATCTGCCAGAACCAAAAAATGCTGCAAATCAGGAAAAGTATGTCATTATTGATCAGCTATTAAGTAGGTAGGATTTTTTTTCCAAGAGCAGCATTTTGGTTTAGATGCCTGATTTGTCTTGATGTAGCACTGTTTTTTTTCATTAGGCGCGTGTCTGGTTTGAATACTCGTGTGCAGCAAAGATTTTGTGACTGCACAGCTCAGGCCCAGCACTAAAGCAGCCCTGACAGCCGCCGTTTGTGCTTCCCAGAAATTCTGATGTTGGGCTCATAGGGGCGTAACTGCAGATCCGCAACCGCTGCAGCTGCCCTGCCACTAGTGAAGTGATGCTGGTTTTACAGCCAGGGAACATTAGGGAGTTCATGTTGCAGGGCATCAGATCGCTCTGCTCCTCACTAGTTGTGGCCTCACTTCCACTGTCATCTGTCCCTCCAAACTTTCTTCTGCACAAGCTACACTTTTGTTTTCAATCGCCTTTTTTTCTCCTTTGATCTGTAAGGAGTGCTAAACCTCATTTGTAACTCTTCCCTCTGCCGCAGATTGCCAAATTGAATCCATTTGAACTACCTTCCTGCTCATATCTGTTTTCCGAAAGAATTTCATTGCTGCCTAGATAGCGTATTCTTAAAATTCAGTCCAAGGAGCTGGTTCTTCATGTAGCATTTTGAGGATTATATATTAAAAAACGCATAAGCAATAAATCTCTTTTTGTGATTCACAACAGTGGCAGTGCATACTAGCCTCTGAATCAATTATAGATTTCATCACTCCCACTTTCTACCTGGTTCTGAATTTGTTTTAAAATAGCTCTTATTTCATATATATATAAGGGGTATGATAATTTGTCATTTCGCTACTTTTATCTGTCTCCAGAAGCAAGATCTAGCTTGAGCTATTAAAAGTACAAGTGTTTCATTAATAAAAGCACATTTATTCCTAGCAGCTTGACAAAATTAGGGTCTCCTCCAAACCCTTACTCAGGCTTCAAGCCTTTATGCTCTGGTATATGTGAAAACTGCTTCAGAATTATTCCTGTGCAATGTTAACATTTTTGATAGATTAATCTCTCAAAGCTTTGTCTTAGGCATGGAGATGTAACAGCCTTAATGAGGATTATAATGATATTTTCACAAAAAAATAGAAGTCTAAACTGTAAGTGTTAAAAATAGTCAAAAGTTTAGCTAGGTGATATTTCATAATGGCAAGTTGCCCCTTAAGATCTATCAGGTAAATGATGCACATATTTCACTCTGTCTTAGTAGGTACTTTTACAGAACAATCTGGTGGACATCTATTGGAAAAGGAGGAAGGGAAGAATATGGAAAAAAAAAACAAGTTTGACACCCCCCGTACTAGATATTTTTGCCTTTTTTTTTTTTAACTGCAGTGGTTAAATATCTCTGCATGTATTTTTAGGATGAAGTTAAAGAGTAATGCTTAGGATCAACCCTTGAGCTGTTTTCAGTTCCCATAGTTTTATATCCAGAGATTTGGAAGAAGGATTTCTGAGGCTTGTGATAGCACATTTTCCATTATTCAAATAGAATCAGAGTTTACTGGGTGCTAAAGGCAAGATCGTCTTACTGATATCA
>NW_009708744.1:82831-183075 GCF_000703405.1 Apaloderma vittatum | reverse complement strand
TAAAACATCTGTGACCTCTAGTTTTGTGTATTATCCCCAAACATCTTTCCTGTGTTTTTTTTTAATAAACACAATAGAAAACCTCCATTATTCCTGGTATAATTTGGGAAGGCTGCATTGATTTTTTTCAGTATTCTAAGAGTTTGGGATGAAGGGGCTATAGAACAGTTTTCTAACTTTTATATTGGGAAGGCCATTAGAAATTATATTAAGAAGCAAAATTACAGGGTACACAGATATGTATGTTATAGTGAAGCACTGGGAGGTTGTCAGCATGGCTTTGGAAATTAAGCCTCAGAAATTTATTCAAGTTCTCTGAGGGGCTTTTAATCAAGGGAGATTCGTAAATTCGGTATACGTGGATTTTCAGTAAATTCTTCTTAAAGTCGTTTGACAAAAACTCTCAAAGAATCAAGACTGTCCTGAATAAAAAGGAGATTTATCTTGCAAGTTTAAAAGCTGGTGAAAGGATAGGAATAAAATGTCACTTTCAGATTGAAACAATTATTGAGGCCCACATGGGTCTGTGCTGGCACTGGAGTTCTTAGGGAAGAGAATGAAGTGGAAGAGTTGGCTTTAATTAGTCAGGACAGGAAAAAATGAAAGTTGTGTATAAAGAGTTACAGGAAAAGACTTCCAGTCACAACAGTTGATTTGACGATGAAGTGGCAGATGAAGGAAAATCTTGGTGCCACTGTGGTCAGTTTCCTGGAATTATTTGTGTAGCAGTGCCTAAAATGCTAATCAAATTCAAACAAACAAACAGAATGCTTGGGTACCTGTTTCTTCAGTTTCAAGTGTTAAGACAGATAGTAAATGTGACAAAAAGATGGGATGATGCCTGTCTGAGAAATGACTCAGTGAAGTCAGAGTTCTCAGCTTTGTCAGTAAAATATGATATCACAGTTGGTTTAGAGATGATAAATGTGTAGTCAGTGTTTACTTTTAATCACAGTATTAGAATTAGAAGCATCAAATGAAATGAAGTAATATATTTAAGGCCCCAAAATAGTTTTTCACACAATGCATAATTAAATTTTGGAATTCATTGACACAAGAGATTGTGGGTGCAAGCAGTTTGCCTATGTTCAAAAATTAATTAGTCATGGAAAAAAACTTCAGTGGATGCTTGATAAGCATAAAGCTTCTGTCTCAAGCCACAGGCTTGAGAGTTTAACAGAGGAATCATTCTACGTACTTTTTCTTATTATTTTCATTAAGAATCTCCTACTAGTTGTTGTATAACATGTTACTGAACCAGATGGACTTCTAGTCTGAAGTTGTATGTCCATGCTTAAATGAAATGGAATTATACTTGTTTGTATCTGAAGATTTGGCAAAAAAAATCTGAGTTGAACTCAGTATTTTTCATTTATATTTCAGTGACCCCAAGAGATAGTGAATGGGTTGAAGTGTTTACACTGAGTCAGAAGAGACAAAATTGTGATGCTTAAATAATTTATATGTAGAAAATAGTTTGGAGTTGGGAAATAAGAAAATATTCTTCCCTGAAGCTGTTATATTCCATTTTGAAAGCAGTACTCTGGGGTTAAGTAATTTTTACTGATAAACTGAGAAATAGACTACAAAAAGTAAGAACGTCATTTTTGGAATCTGTATTTACTTTCCCATGAAGGATAGCTGCTTCATGTCTCCTTTTAATTCTTTGATAGTGTAGTTAATACATGGCCACTTCATCTGTGGTGTCTCAGAAAAGTCTGTAAAGTAAAAATAGGAACGTTTTCAAACATAACTTCTGTTCGTATATATTTGATTGTAGGATCAACAATTGCTACTTAACCTGCCTTTCTAAACATAATTAAATAATTAAATTCTGTTTGCTATGTACTTTGAAAAATCTTCACCTATATCCTTGCTAAAAACTCCTAGATAAAGGTTTTACTAAACAGGTTGCTTGGAAGGGCTTAAATTAAGATAGTGCTAAGAAAATATTTGCTTGCATTTGTCATCTGTTATTCTCTATTGTTGATTTTTCTAAAGATCAGAGCTTTGTGGAACTTCAATATATAATGTAAATAAGTAACTGAACAAATATTTAAGTATTCTATATGGTATTTCTAGCTCAGCAGTGTATGACACACTTCAAGTTTCAACAAGTGGAAATTTATTTTATTCATTGCATATGTTTTGGCAAGGTGACTCCTGATTAATAAATCAGCACATACCTCTTTATCTTCTTTGTCATCCAGGCAAATGTATTTTTGTTAGAGTGCTTCTAGAATGTTAGTATATTCCTACTTTCCAATTAGTTATTAGTTGCTCAGCTTTCTTCAGTTGTGTTTGAGGTTATGTGTTCTGATTTATTAACACCTTAAAGGTGTGGAATGGATTTATTTTTTTTCTAAATTATTCTTTCTAGATTTCTGAATGAGTCAGGAGTAGTGTTACTGACACTGCCTTACCCTCTGATTTGTAACAACAGAATGTCATCAGTCCACAGACAAGTCTCCAATCTCATAGGTGTTTTTTCCTGGTTCTTTTTTATCCAGTCCTAATGGATTTTTCCATTTCCTCTCGGTCTTTTTCTCGCTTTGCATTTGAATGAGGTGAAATACTCCCTCAGGCTGGTTGGCCACTGAAGGGAAAGAAGCTTCGCTACAAAAGCAAGGGAGACTTTCTTCTTTTTTCCTTCCTTTTGCTTAGATCACTCCCAGTCTGCTGCGATCGCAGTGAGCCCGGCTTTTAGGAGTGTGCTTGGTAAAGCGGGGAGAGTTGAGGGGTTTTGTTATAGAAGGGAATACTTCTCTGATAAGCATGTATGAGTTGAGATTTCTCAAAATGTAATTCAGTCAGATTTTTTTTGAGAGCTAATTGAAACTCTGTCAGTATCAGGTTGTCAGTCTCACTTTCAGATTGTGAATTGAGGAAGCATTAAATAATAATAAAAACATTGCCCTCCAAATGGGGTAAGCAACATATCCTTTCATGAATTATTCTGAATTATTTTGGCTGAGAGCAGCTACTTAAAACAAAACCTTGAAACAAATATTCCATTTTTTATAAAATCATAGGCAAAGAACTGCAAGTTTGGCAAAGTTCAAGACAACTGAGAAGTGAGTTTTATAACAAAAATTGTCAGCCAGTTCTGATAACAGATGATGCTTCCACCATTACGATCAATAATAAGAATTAATGGTCAGTGTTTTGCTTAGAAGTAAAAACACTGGAAATCTGGTGTATTGTTGCCTCCTTTCTTAACCTGTTGTAGGATTTTAATACTTTCATCATCCTTCATGGCATATTCATGACCTTTAAGAAATAATACTAAGAATAGCTTTAATTTTATGTCAGAATGGTTTTGAATTTGCATAGACAAAGGTTTTGTTTAGACACTTTAAAATATCTTCTCTACCGAGGAAGCTTTTGTAGTCAGAGGAATCAAAGCAAATCTTCATCACCAACCCATGCCTCCCACTCACACTCATTACTGACTCTCATTTCTACCTTCAGGGTACCTGATGTGCATTTTGCATTTGAAAATAAGAGAGTAAGGAGCACAGCCATGATGTGAAAGGCTAGTTATCAGCATGTAAATCACGGCTGTGCAAGGCTGGTTATCAGCATATAATTACTGAAACTTTAAGTCATCCAAAAAATCTCAGTGGCTAAAGGGAGCGGGAGGTGGCACAAAAACCTGGTGTAGTGTGCTCATCAAGAAGCACTTTCAGCATTTATGTTACATTAGCTAAGCCCAAAAGACAACTGAGTTCTGCTCAGGTAGTCTGTTAGATGAGTTTGTTTTGTGCTGTAGAAGTGTTCAAGGTCTGCGCTCTTGGTAGAAATGGGTACGGTGGAAAACTGAGATGCTCTCAAAGAGCTTCTGTTAAAAGAGAGTTGCTGACAACGTGACACGGCTGTTTCAAGCTTAAGACTGAAGACTTAACTCTGCAGAACAGTCAGCTGCGATTGATCCTTCTGCCCATCTTGAATAATTCAAGTGAAAAATCAACCCATGCAGAATGCATTCTAAGATGTGGAAATAAGGGGGAGCTATTGACAGATTAATCAGGCTGGTAGCTTCCAGTCTGGATTGTTAATTTGCTGATGCTTATATAGAGAACCTGCAGTGTAGTTTGGCTTGGCAGTACTAATTGTCAGGCTAATTGGCTGAGTTTGGCAACACTAATCCTAGATGCTTCCCAGTGTCACCTGTAAATTTGTTACATGCCTGGAGTTCCCTGATATGAATGAAGCCAGCTGTGCTAGGTACCATAGAAATATGTAACCTCCTTCTGACTCCTTTACAGTCTGTGTGTGTGCAGCAGAATGGGAAGGTGGAGCAGGCTTTCCACAAGGGCTTTCGATGCTTAGAAAGCCTTTTTAATTCCCATCCTCACAGAGTATGTGCTTATCTAGTTGTCATCTTTAGAATTCTCCCTCTCCAGGTGTCTGCCAGTTGACACAAGCTCTGAACAGAGGACAGAGGACAAGATAACATACTTGTGGTACAATGATAATCAGTGATTGCAGTTACTCTGCTTCATCTAGTGATTTATTCTTTGCACTAAAAAGGAATTAACATTTTATAAATGAGAGCTGTCCTTCTTCCTCAATATTACATATTTGGGTGGATGTTTCCTTTCAAATGGAATGGTCCTGGAAAGCAGTATATTGTAAGGGAGGGGAAGAAAGCAAGATGAATAGCATTTTTATTTTGCCTGTGTTAGAAGCTTCTGTCATATAGCTGGCCATAAATGGCATTCCTATCAGGAGAATAATGTGCAGTAGCTTTGTAGTTAACAGTGTTCGTCTTGACCACTATCAATCTGAGTTTAAAAAACAAAGCAGAAACCAAACAAAAATCCAAGCACCTTTCTTCTTTTCTGATGGCACAGACACATGCTGAGACACAACCATGATCCAAGTTACTGAAGGATTTGAGGGAGTCTGAGTTCTGGTGTTGGAACTTCTTGATGCTCTCTGCTGGGAGAGTTGACTGCTTTAAAGGAAATTAAGAAAAAAAAAAAGTCATAACATCTGGGGGGAGAGGCAGAGAGAGAGAGCTATGTACATGCCATGGTTAGAAAAATAAAAACCCAAAACCTGTGATTCTGTGAAAAATAAAAAACCAAAACCAGCAAAACACAAGCATATCTGCTATTTTCAAGGTTATCCTATCTTAATGATTATAAGAAACAACGTGAACACAAAATGGGGGAAGAAACGAAGAAGCTTCTAAATTGTGAACAGGTTTTTATTCAGCACCGCTTAGATTGATAATAAATAGCCAGCCATGTTAATAGCTCGGCAAACAGTTCCAGGATTGTTTTCTCGGACCATAAATTCAGGGCTGTCAAAGTCATTTTGGCAGGATTAATTTCAATTATCCAACTGTAAATATCGTCAGAGATGTACGGCCTGATCTCTGATATGCAAATCAAGCTGCACATCATATATCTCATGTAAACACCGGCAGTTATTTGGGTTTGCAAACGTATGCTGTAGACTGTGTGTTAAATGCAAACATCGTAGTGTATGTTTTTGAATTTGAGAAATTATTTGCACCAAAGTCAGAACACTCAGGTTGTTTTTTCTTCTGCAGTTTATCTGTTAGATAGTTGTTGGACCCATTCTCCATTTTTCCAGTTTCTTTCACTAGTACAAAATACGGCAGAACTAGGCCACAGAGAAATGCAATTCTGTCCTGTCCTGCAGGACACCTCAGGTGAATAAATGTGAATTGGAGCCATTGCTGGTTTCGGTTTGCTGGGTTTTAATCCATCGCTTCTTTATTTTCCTTTCCATCTAACACAGTAACTTCTGTCTAGCTCACTGAAATTTCTCCTAGAATCAAAATTTTATTTCAAAATTATAAAAAATTGAATTGCTTACATTGTTCTTCAGTCACTATGAGTATCCTTTGGTGCATTTGCTCAGGCACAGATTAAAAAAACTATATAATGTGTTAATTCTCCTGTAGAACCACTAATATAGTAATTTGTTACTAAGGTATTCTATTACTTATTTCAAAATACACACAAAAATAATTGTTGACACCTTTTGCTTTTCTACAACAAGGCTGGGAATTTTTACTTCTGTACCTCATGTCAGTTGTTTATGACATAAATTCATTCCCAATTTATTTATAATTCCGTCTTTTATTCTTAAGCCTACCTTAAGGTTTTTAGCTTCTGTTATAATATCTCTCCACTTGATAACTGCTGATTTTATTTTTTTTTCTTCTCATAAGATGCATTTTAATTTAGGGAAATTTAGGGTTAATATACGTTTTAAAGAAATCAAGCAGATATGGGTTTTGTTTAATTAGGTGCGCCTAATCAACTGTAGTTTTCCCTGGCATGATACCATGCTATGATGATACTGCCTATTTTTTATTAGTAACACATCATGACAACGTGCAGTGCAAGACACAATTAAGTTGATTTTAAACTACCATAGTATTAGTTGATTTGTTACTTGTTTTTTTTAGTCTAACTAGTTGCTTTGTACCATCAGAGCCATATGAAAAGGCACAGAGTGTAGCCTAACTTCTCCTGGCATCTTTTACATTTATACTGTTCCTTTTTCTTCCTTTTCCCGTAGGTAATGGATAGCTTTTAAATGAAATATTTGCTATCAGATTTGTAGCTGTTTTTCGCCACACCAAATATATCTGTTTCAGGACACTATAATGAAGAAACTCGTAAAGATTGTCTAGTTTCAAAACGGAGCCATACCTTCACATTTCGTATCAGTACGAGGACGTGTAACCAGTCCTTGTCAAAATGCACCTTTGCAGATGACACTCTCTGACTCACTTTCCAGCAGGACAGAAGCCACAAGCTTTTCTGGCCAGATACCACGTTTAATTGATTCCAGTAAAAGTGAAGCTAATCTATTTTCAGGAAAGACAAATGTCCTCCAGGAAATTAGAAGGCAGGTAGAAGAACTCGGAGGAAATGTGGAAGGACCATCTTTGGGCAGTTTGTAATGTCTGTCCTGACAGCACATCAGGAAATGCTTGCCATTTTGATAAAGGAGAATTCCCTTTGGAATCCTCTGAGGAGTACTGGAGAGACAACCTGCAATTAATCCCTCAAATCAAAATGAGGCCTGTGCCCAAGTCTCCAAATTTATAATTATGCTCGAGTTCCATAACACATTTTTCAGGACCAAGGAAGTCTAAAACCTAGTTGTTATAATTCCCAGAGAGACAATTGTAAAAATCAATTTGAAGATGTGAATTATCAGGGAAAAAAAAATGATACCCAAAGCATAGCTGTTCGCTTAAGGGGAAAATATGGTTTAATCTTCATAATACAGAAAAAGATGAATCTCGAAGTACAAAACTTAATCAAGAAGTGTAGGTTGAGCTCCATATTGTAAACTTACTTAAATCACATTTCAAAGTTTGGTACAAGACAACAGGCATTAATAATGATAAGAGTTTAATACGATCACGTATTTCAAGTCCAGAAAGTCAAATGAGTCTTACCTAATTCCCATGGAATTTCTGAACTGGGCAAGTGACACAATTATTTACATTTGGTGAAACTAAGCAGAGAAGTGAAGTGCTTTACTCAAGGCCATATAGTGAGTTACTACTGAAGCCGTCTTAAAAAACAATTTTCCATTCCTTGGTAACATTAAAAAATGTCAAAATAAATTGCCCTCAAACTTTCCTACAGGGTGAGAAGAAAGAAAATCAGAATTGGATTTTCAGTAGTAATATAGATTCATGAGAAACATGTTTATATGATTATTATTTCTCTGTCACTTAAAGGACACAGCGATAAAGCAATGCTGGACTTGTTTGCAGTTGCATAGCAATATTCAAAGCACACATGTACTTAGAGAAATTAAAAGCATATGCTGTTAGCAGTATTGCACAGACTGTCAGCCTTCACACTTTGTGACATAAACTAATGACTGCTTGGGACACATTAGAAACATGTCTCCATGGAATTGTGCTGTTAAACATGACAGGACTTGTGTAGCTTCTGCTGAAATGTTTATATTGGTGCTTGATGGCTACAGGTCTAGATAAATGAATGTTCTTTGTGGCATTTACTGGAACTGTCTGTGACAGCTTGTATTAGTAAAAAAAAAAAGCTTGTATTAGTTAAAACAATAATATTTTTTAAATATCAAAAATATTTTGATTTTTTTCCTAAAGCGTTGAAAAGACAGAAACGTCTTCTGACTTCTGCTGCTGCTCTTGAAATGCACAAGACTCATTTTTATTAAGGTAGGGAGAAAAAAAATCAAGTTACTACTTGATTATTTTTTTTTAAACCAAGGTGTGGTGAAGCTGCTTTCTGAAATGTCAGAGTTCTTGTCTCTGCAAATATTTCTAGTAGGCTTATCTGAACTCTACAGTTATATACATAAGATCTCCGTCTTCTTTTATGGAAAGATGTACAGAGAAAGTTGCACTTGATTTGCATAAAAGGATATATCCGTTTCTTATCTCAACAGTTTCCTCCCTTTCATTGTTTCAGCATCCAGTATGGCTTCAAAAAACTTGTGCTGTTGGGGTTTTTGTATGTTCCAGTCGCCCTCTGTCAGCCCAGGGACACAAAGATTTCCTAAATAGTTTGGCTGAGAGCTCCCTGTTGGACAGCTTTGTTTGTCTGAACTGCTAAAGTAATGTGATCGTCAGGAAGTCAGACGCCTTTCTACTTGGTTTACCTTACTTGTCAAAAGGCCTCCTAGATTTGCTGACAGCTAGTTCAAGAGCAGGCAAAATTAGGAAGGTAATACCTAGGCTTCCTTCCATCAAATCCTAACCAAACCAGCTGGCAGGTCCAGAAAACTTAGTCCACTTTGATCGTGTGTGCTGTAGTAGACTCAGGTTGTGACTATGTGCACGTTGAATTCCTTGTCTTAACTTGCACGTGTGCAGGTATTATAGCTATAGCTCCTGCAAAATATCCCTCAGACCTGACAGAGTGTTTCCACTGTCAGTATTCAAATGCAAAGGATCAGCACTGCTGACATTCTGCACATTTTAAGTCAGAGTGTAGATTTTCACTATGTATCCAGGCTCGCTATCTAGTTGTTTTCTTTCTTCCGTCACATTACATTCACTCAGCACTGGCAGTATTTTCTTTACCTAACCTGTTTTCCTAGAAATATTGTCTTACAGTATCTCAACCAAAACAAAAATGAATTGTACCAACAGGGAGTACCTCCTACAGCAGTGAAAGCTGTCAGGTATTATTACAGAATTCAGTGAAGACAACAGTTCATTAAAATGATGTATCTCAATCATCACAACCATAGCCTGTCAGTACCAGTTAGTGCAAATATTACGCGTACAGTCTGTGATACATGTTAAGTAAAGTGCTGTTACCCAAAAATCCCAGTGTGCTGCAACACGAGTAGCTGGGGATTGTTTCCCTGCTTGTATCTCCAGTGAATTAACAAGAAGCATCTCACTGTTCATAATCAGCTGTACTCTGATAGGCATATCCACCTGAATGTTGAATTATTTTTAGCTGCTGCGATCTTCTAGTTTGAAATTAGGTGAGTTGGTCATTTGATTTTAAAATGAAAGTCTACTGTAATGGATGCCTTTATACATACGGATTCCTGTTATTTGAATTCTTGTCCTCTGGCTCCAGGCAGTTTTCAGAGAGAGGTGTGTGTGATGCTTTGGGGATAAGTGAGTTTTTTTCTTTTTTCTTTATTTTTAAGGGTTCAGACTTTACATAAAAACTTGTATTGCCGGATTATTTTGTCTCACAAATGCTGGAACTCTAGTTGTCTACCATGTGTATCCTGTTAAAGCAAACTACATTCATCTTTAATTAGCCTCAGCTGGAATATGAACACAAGTCACATCTTAATCCTTAAACAATGACTTCTTATGTACAAAAAGGGTCTCCTGGGTTTTTTACTGAAGTTGGAAGACAATGACTTGTGTTTGTACTTTCTTAAAATATAAATGAGTATCATTTTCAGCCCAACAGTGGTTTCTTTTCTCAGTGACAGTTCGCAAAATCTTTGGGACTCGTTTCTGTCCTAAATCTTAAATTTCCCTAAATGGAAAGACCACATACATACAATACAATTTCTTTGGTGCCCTGTGCAGATTTTTCTCTGAGGCAAATCTCAGAATCTTCAGAGTAGACTTCGGAAGCCATAAGGCTTATATCCGCACGATACTACTGGTTATGTCTTTGAACTGGTTACGTAGCCGCTCTGACGCTTCTCATGAAAACCAGGGGGAGGATTGCCTTAATGGAAATGAACATCAGCATGAAGCAAATAAAAGTGTTGGCAGTTTCCCTTCTGTACTTCCAATACTCACGACAGGTTTTCTGTTGGGAGTTGAGACACAGCATCATGCAAAACACTCGTTCTAGACTGGCCAAGATCTTTCCCTTCTCGGAATCAGTTCACCGTCTGAAAGACAGTTTTTGTGCATCTATTTACTGAACTCAGAGCCTCCAAAGGCGTGTGTGTCTGTGGGAAACCTATTAAATATGTATTTGAATTACCCAGTTGATGCAAAACCAATGAATTTCTTTATATTTTAGTATCTCTTGCAAACATATTTCTGAAACCAAAACAAAAATTCTAGATAAAACAGCTTTAATATTGAGACTGCAGTAAAATGTCAACAAAATTTGTGAATTATTTAATACAGAGCAGACTGTCATGGACCATTTCTGCTGCATAAAGGGCATGCCAGTTAGCTGCACAGTGTGAACATAGTTGAAGTTATACTTGTATCTCTCCTCTGAAGTTCTAAAAAAAAATAAAAATACTATGCACGATCTGCGTTACGTTCTGCTGATTAAAAAGCCCTTTTCATAAATTTTTTTCATATCAGGGTTTGTTTCATAGATCTGAGCTAACTGTATTTGGAAGGTCAAGATGAAAATAAGGGCTTGAGGATGCATCGTGCAATACTAGGTGTGAAGTTAGCAGCTAGCACTGCAGGCTCATGAAAACCTAATTTTAACTCTGTCAACCTTTTAAGTAATCCTTATCAGGTTATCGCTCATGGCTTGACAATACTTTAATTACATATTCAGCACCTAAAGCAATGGTATAAACTAAGCTTTGCAATGTGCAACTGAGTATTTTTGTCGTGACTTGCTGGAGATACATTTATAAACAAGGTAGGTAGGTGTCACAACTTCTAGAATTACAATGCCAGTATTAAAATCTGGGCAAGTACTCGTGTCTTGATCATCAAATATACCAGCTGGGCTTTTTGGACCAGCATTTGAGATCTTGATGAGCTTTTCTTCAATACTCTTTTAAACATCTGAATGTAAGAAACTGTTTTATGTGCCTGTGTGTGTGAAGTGAACAGTTTGGGAAGAAAATGAGGATAAGGTCATCCTACCCCAATAGGAAGATATCCTGCTCCTCCTACCGTGAAATGGCCAGTCCTCAGAGAAGTTGCAACGTTTTCCAGTCCTGTGGTGTTTAGTGTTGACAACTTGTGCACTGTTAGGAATGGATTAGATATCACAAACTGTTCTGATTTTCTACCAGACTGAGTCCAGATTCTTTTGAAAAGGACAAAGAGGTACACTTCCCAAATTTTTATTTTGGTCAAATCTGTCTATACTGAAAGTGTTTGGATTTTTTTTGCATTCGTGCCTAGCAGCAATTTGCAAATGAAATTTAAGTATTTTGAGAAGGGGGATATAT
Source organism: Apaloderma vittatum (assembly GCF_000703405.1). NCBI lineage: Eukaryota > Metazoa > Chordata > Aves > Trogoniformes > Trogonidae > Apaloderma > Apaloderma vittatum. The sequence continues at coordinate 171,441 of NW_009708744.1, read as the reverse complement.
GTTCAGATCTATAAAAGAAGGAAACTAAAGCAGTATTCTTATATTTTGTGTGTATGTTTCTAGCTAACCTTTTTGTCCAGCTCTTGCCAGGTAATTACAGCCCTTTTCCAACTCTGTTTGAAACACAAATGGGAGCAGTGTCTGATACAAAAATGGGCTTGTAAGAAGAGAACAGCAAATCAGAATGGTGGCAGGTAGCCTTGGGAATTTAGCCCTTCACACTCTGTGTTTGAGAAGTTTTCCAGCTGAAAACACAGAGCAGGTCCCGTTATCTGCTACGGGCATCTATCTGAACAGAAGTGCTAGCACCCGTAGCTTGAATCAGTAGGCCAGGCTTTTTATTCCTTACTCCAGCAGCTGCTTATTAGAGAACCTAGGATGGTATTGTTTTTGTTGTGGCTCCGTGTCGAAGAGCACAGCGAATCCATTATTCATAATATCTTCTCAAGTTCATAAAGCCATTGAATAGTGCTGCATATCTCCTTAAAGCTGCCACCCACTCAAATCCATTTTATTTGGATAAATAAAGAAACTCTGCGCTGAAGAAAACCAATTTGAAAACACACTGAAATTCATTTTCCTCACTTAAATATTAAAGTGCTTATATTTATTGCATTTCAGCCATGTTGTACTGCTTTCAAAAAGGATTTGCTCATTTAACAGGTCTAAAGGAATTTCAGTAAATTTAAAATATGGAAGAAAATAAACTAATGTATGACAAGTGCAACACTGCTTTTTGTGCAGTGAATCTGCGCTCCATGGTTTAAACCCATCCATTAATATTCTGTGAAACTGCATACTAATCTACTGTACCACAGGCACTCATGGATCTCTTCCCTATTGCAACTAACTGGTTTTTTGTTACTTTTTTTTAAGAAAATAGCTTCTCATTTGCAAAATGAGAAGGACTAATGTCCCTGGTTTGTGATGAATAAAGAGGGACATCTGACATTCACGTGTCATTGCATTTTTGAATTTGAGACCGTAAGTTTTTCGTTATCTGACTTTTTTTGATAAAGGCATTTTCTTTTATGTATCAGAAAACAGTACTGCATCTTCTGGTAGAACGTTCATGGTGTGCGTGTGGTTTTGGTGCCTGGTGCGTGTGTACACAATGGTCAGGGAACAGAGCTTGCAGAAGTGCCTTTACCCAGGTTGCTTACGTGAGTCTTCTGACTGCAGTTTGGGATTAAGATACAGAGACGTCAATCTAATCTCATACAGAATAAATAAATGAAGAAGCTGGTGAAATTAAGTTATGAAGTGCTGGTACTGCTTTCTCTGTTTTATATGGAATTTCAGCACTACAAAGCCATACCAGCAAATGAATTCTGAGGTAAATTAATGGTGGAGCTTTTGTTTGTTTATATGTTTTGTGGGCTTGTTGGTTTTTGCAGAGGAGAAAGTGTTGTTGAGGACTCATAGCTGAAGTTTTATCAAAACTGGATGAAGTTGAGTTCTCTAGATTGATTTTGCTGATCTTTTATATAGTTCTTGTTTCAGTTTTTCCCTTCTGTCAGTACTTTTACAACAGTTGATTTTTCTTTTAGAAGGCAGACGAGAATTTTGGTTTAGAAACAGTGAAAACCCAGGTCATCCTTCATGCATGTCGACTCTAACGAAGAGAAGTCCTGAGAGAGTCGCTTCCTCAGTGAGACAAGTCCTCTCCTTGCCAGCTTCTGGCAAAGTCACATAACGAAATTCTCACCTAAGCAGATGTTCGAGGGTGGGCTCCCTTCATTTAATATGCACAAAGAGTAGGATCTCTAAAAAAGGGCTGATTGGAAATCTGTTGAAGTGGGCATATTGTCACTTCTGAAAATCACATTAAGGATCTAATTGATTAGTTAGGCACCCAAAAGCTACACGAATCAGAGACTTTGCATTGTCAGGGAAGTTTGGAAATCTTACCCTAAATATACAAAATTACAGAGAATATGGTATGATAGATCTCTATGGGATGAAGGCCTTGCAAGGTGTTACAAGTGTGACGTTTTTTATCAAATGTAGTGTTACATGCTGTTACAGACTTAAAATCCTATAAAAAGCAATTATTTAGAGTTATTTATTACACTCGTCGATGATTTTTCAAAAGGAATATGTCAGATCAGCCTCACAGTAAGATACCAGGATGCAACAGAAAACATGCATTCGAGTATAGCATGGTAAACTTATCTAGTCTTCTGGTGCACAGATATTTCAAATTTTATTTTTCATTGGCACTTTTCTCATTTATTGCGTTGTGTGACCGGTCAGTAGTTGCCTGTATAATGCCATCTTCTTTATCTATTAACATAATTGAGTAGAAGAGTGAAATGAATGATGAAAAGGAAGAGAATGAAAGAAATGACACTTGAAATGCATCTAAATGCATCTAAACTTGAGTTTAGATGGCTCACTTTTTCCCCAATATTTAATTTGAACAGCAGAAGCCTAAAATTGGGCAATATCCTGTTTGAATAGAACAGTTCTAACGTAAGTATTAACATACACACAAAAAATTAAATCACTTAGCAGTGATCCATCAAAATACATGTGTATTGTTAGCTTTCAAAATCAACAGCACTAAGTCCCTGGATGAATTAAGAGACATTGGGACTTAGTTGATCATGGTTAGCTGGTTTCCATTTTACAGTTTCACCTGTAAAGTTTTTGTATTAAGAAAAAAACCAGAACTCAAAATAATAAAGACATGGCAGTTTCTGTATTGACTGCAAAAACAGGACATCAGTTCGATGCTGATGTCAGCTAATATGATAATTGAGGATAAACCACTGTCACCAGGGAGCAAGACTTTGCTTATTCGGCTGCAGAACTGCTGAGCGGAAAACATGCTCATACTAGTTCTGCAGTGTTTAATGTTGGCTTAAATAGTTTAGATGTATTTTATTATTACTGAAATTGTCCTTATCTGATTATCCGATACCTATATGCCTTGAGGGGGTAGGAGATAATTGTTTAATAAAATAAGGCTATAGTTTTCAATAAGTGATTTCTGGTGCTCCTGTCTTTAAGTGTCTAGGAAAAAAAAAATCCCTTAAGGAAGCTTGATTTGCAGAAAGTGCTGAGCAAGGGTTAGAGTAAAAAAATAATATGAGCATCACAGTGTACCTTTCTGAACCCGAGTGCACCTTGTTCCTCGATTGATGTCAATAATTTGGGGATGGATGGCTGTGCTTTCTGTATATTGTAAGGGAGCCCCAGGCATCTCAGAGGAAGAGAAGATTGTGTTCTAGTTCCTGTCCTAAGGACTGAAATGACATTTTATTCAATAACTATGAAATACAAGAGCTGACCTTGGAGGGGGACCGCTTCAGATCTTGTCACTCTGAGTGCTGTGACCATTGGTCTGCAGAATTTTGTTTCTTCAGCCAACTGAATTATTTTCTGCACATAGTCAGACTCAATGAAAAAGTGAGGAAGGTATAGACATGAACGGATGGTTTAATACGTGGGTGTTGACTTTTCTGAGGCAAAGGGAAGAACTAACCCAGACTGTGAAATTCCATCGAGGAGGCTAGGGTTTGCGCTCCTGCATCGTGTTAGGAGTTTATGTGGGGCCCAAATCCCATAGCTATCTGTTACAGATGTTCTGGGAATGTCTCCTAGGTTGAGTTCCTTAGAGCAGTGTTAATAAATTTACTGTTTCTGACAGAGTTCAGGGTGAGATGGATTACAAATGGCTAAATATTTTCAGGATACTTTGGGCCACTGCCAGACATTGGCCTTTTACTGATATTTACAAGCAATACTAAAATTCTGTATATGACTAAGAGATCTCTGAAAAGGGCATTTGTTAAGATCTAGATTTTGGATATAAATGCCTAGATCTTGTTCCTCTCCCATACATTTCAAAGTAATTTTTATTGACCTAAATCTAACCTTGGGAAAATGTGACCATTTTCAAATGCTAAATAATCCAAACATGAAGCACATGAAAATGCATCTCACTTCTGAAAAATTTGGATTGTAATTAACATGCTTCTGTTCAAACTAAAGTAGCTGAAATAAATTATCAAAGTTGATTTGGAGCCCAGTTTCAATGGAAAGTGAGTTTTTGCAACAGCTGTTGCCGTAAACTGAAAAATGCCAGGTGCTGCCAGCAATTAGGTGTTGGCTCATGAGATTTTAAAGATACCTTGACAAGGTACAGACTTCAACCAAGCCTACATAGTAAAAGGTAATGAAGAATTTATCGCAGCCTGGTATGAAAGTGTATGTGCTATATTGCCAGACTTTTAATTTCAGCAGTTGTCCTCTTGGAACCCACTGAAAAGTTGCACAAGTATTCCTCACCCTCCTGCAAACAGACCTTGCAACTTGCAACCTTGCAACTGCAACTCTTTTTCTACTTTTAGGATGTCCTGCCTGGCCACCCTTGCTACTGTGACTCGCTTCACAAGGGATACGCATAAAATAAATGGTTGTTTCAGATCATGATGATCGCTTGTGGTGTTTTGGAGATAGCTATAGAAGTACTAATTCCTGTTGCAATTTTTAGGCTAAGTTTGGCAAAGTGATGTGTCTTCTGGTCCTGGTTCAGCTGAACATTTAAGAAAATATTTGCATTTAAAGATGTACCTAGCTCTACAGCGCCACTGTATTGCTTTAGAAATCAGTCTGATCTTGTAATTGTGGATACTGTTCTTCTCATACAATAACACTTATTTTGATTGCACCTTGTGATTATATAGATTTAATTATATTGATATAAAATCATACCATTAATGGAGAAAGTTAGAACCAAGGTTGTAAACCAGGCTTAGGTGGAGATCTTGTGTCTTACTGTTTTATCTTTCGTTTTGAAAAAAACGAAGCTTCACACTGAAAAGCCTTTATCTAGAAGCAGAAAATAATGCAAGTAATAATATTTCTTACACAGCACTTTACTTGATCAAAGAAATGCAAGACGTTAAGAGGCTAAATCTTTAAGATAATAATGAGTAGATTCATTATTCATGTTTCAAGCCACTAAAAAAGGAGATAGATTATTGGCGTACGGTGTTGGTTTTTCATACCTTCTAGTGGAAGCGTAAGTAGAATATCATTAATTCAGTAATTTGCGTGTTTTGCTGATTAAAAATATATAAAACTATTGTCAATCGTATTTATTAATCTCCATGTTTATCAAAATAGATCCTGGTTTTGATAGTATTTGAATCACTCAAAGAACATAATGTAATTGCTTCTATTTCTTTTTTATCTACTTTTGCTAGAAAGCTCTAACAAAATATGTTCCCTGTGAAAGTCTTCTGTTTGGTAAAATCCAGCCAACCACTGTCTGCGCACGCTCTATGCAGAAGCCCACTTGATAATCCATGGTAGAAAATAAGGGTTCTTATTATTTCTCAAGCTAGCATCAGGCATTCAAGTCTATGTTCAACACCATAGCAACCAACGTGTCCTTAAAACTTTGCCTTTGTGGTTTTTTTTTTTGTCTGAGAGTATATTTTTCTCAGTGATATGTATTACTAAGCTGATCAGTATCTCACTAGTAGTGGAAATTTCCACACGCTCAATAAATACACAGCTTCTACTAAACTATGTGTAGCAGATCTCTTCCAGAGAAATAAATGTGGTTTTATAATTGGCTACTTTTCCAGTATTACATATTCTGTTGCATAAATTACAAGGATCTGAGACAAATAAGCATTTTAATGTCAATGGTAAGGCATGGCATTTTGCAACCTCTTTTTCTTGCATTTATGGAACATTATTTCAAGGACTGTGATTATTTAGCTGTTATCTAATTTCACTGCAGAATAGAATCCTGGCTGGAGCGTTGCTTTCTTCTGGTTAATTACAGATTTATTAGGGTAGTTTTGACCAGATGTCCCTCACTATTAGACCTTGCTGAATCTGAAGATCAAGCTATTAGGCTTCATTTAATGTAATGCATTGCCCTCCTCTTCTGTTCTCCATGTGCTTTTTTGTATTTTTTTGTCTTCTCAGGTACATTCAATTTTCTCTTTCTGGGTATTGTTTGCCAAAGAGGCTCTTTCGAGTTACAGAAATAGGACAAAGTAATTTTTAGAACAGCAAAATATGTAAGGAGGCAAGGTCCCTGGAGGTGAGATAAATTTCCAACGCAGCACAACAAGATATCTTTCCCGTTTTGTTTGGGTGTTGCTGTTGACTGAGTAGCTTGTTAGCAGCACAGAAATGCGTAAATGGTAGCAAGACTGTTGCATCGTTAGTGGAGGTGGCAGTGCTGAATAAGAGAAGCTGATATTTGTATTTGCGTTGGAGGAAGGTTTACAGGCAAACTTGTGAGCACCCCACAGTGGACTTGCTTTTGGCCCACGTTCTTGCTGTGGGTAGACTTCAACACATGGTGCTTGCAAGATTGAACCCCCAAATAGATGGGACTAGACAGAGCTGGGGAGCACTTGGTGTGCTCATGAAATAAGATCCAGAGTTAAGTTCTCAGCTGCAGCAGGGCTCACCTGTTTACCTACTAAAGCACTCTGGTCTTTATGACTGATTTTAGCAGGAACTGAAGCAGGGACGGTGATGATTTTGTTGAGTCTTTATAAATCGGTGTGAAAGGAAAGCTGCCCTGCTTAGTTCAGCTCCTGAAAGTACAGGGAAAAGAACTTTGCCAAATTTCAGAGAAGAAATCTGCACTCTGACACATAAACTGCTGCAGCCTTTCGAGACCTAACAAGCAAGACAGAAGTCTAGCTATTAAAGTTGACTCATGTCCTTTTAATTAAAAGAAGCAATTTGGTCCATTTCAGAATGTCTTTGTTTTAAGAGTATGACTCCTAAAGGATGTAACTGTTATATGGCAGACTTGTAAACCTGCTGAATCAGTGAGTGTATATCCCTGGAAATATGATGTCATGTTTGGGGTTCTTTCTTACTTGGCTAAGCCTCCCTAGTTGCTGAGCTTTTGCTTTGCTTTAGGCAGAAGGAGGAGAAGCACAGGGGAAGGGAAATAATCGCACCCTTGAATTTACCAGTTAAGTCCAGCCGCTTCAGAGATCAGTTTCCTTTTACATGCTCAATTTACTGTGCACTAGAGCAAAAGTGTGAGCTGTCAGGCTCCTGTGGAGATAAACCTGGATCTAATCCTGGTCCTACTGACATCAGTGGCAAAACCTTGTGTTGCTTTCAGCGGGAGCAGGACTTACACACCATGCTTGTGGGACTGAGCCAGCCTTACCTGGCTGAGCTCAAAGCAGCCTCTGATGTGAGTGATGACAGGAAGGTTTAATATTTAATCCCACCGTTGCTCGCTGTAAATTTAGAAAGTGTAACAAAATTACCTGAAACCAACAATATAAAGTGATTTTACGTGATTTAATAACTCTGGAGTAACACTGCAAACTGACCCTTGCTAGAGAAATGCTGGTTTACAGCTTTTAAATTGGGGGATTGTTCTTTGTTTTGCCAAGCACTCAGATTGCAAAGATTAACACTTTCCATGAGTGCAAAGTATGAAGTTAAATTGCACAGAGAAAGATTTAATTTATATTTTCTTTCTAAATGTTTATAAATACTGGAGAATTTTACATTTTCACAAAAGTTGTAGTAACCTATACTTCAGCACTGCATTTTCAGTGTCAAACATTAGTTTGAAAGAGGGCACAAATGAATGTTCACAAGTTGAAGAGAGAGGCATTTTATTGAAGATGAGTGATAATTGAACAGACTCGTATTGACAGCGTCATACTGGCAAGTATCTCTTCGGAGGGAAATGCGCTTTATAGAGGAAGTGTCCTCACATGTCAGTGTCTTATAAAATGTCTTATGTTCAGTGAAATAATGGGTCAAGAAAATAAATCATTGTCATAAATGATAGTAGGCACTTTTTACTGAAATACTGGTAGTTTTACGTTCTTGACATGAATAATTGGATATGTCATGTGTGAAGCTACCTACAAATAAAATAGAGGTCATAAAATGTAAAGACATTATAGGATGCATTTATAACAGCATAAACCAAACTGGCATTTTAATGTCTTAAGCCAGCCCATTTGCTGTACTTGCCCATTGATCTTGGCTGAAAAAGTTCTATGCCTAATTTAAACACATTTTGGAGATAAAGCCATATAACAGGAAAGTAATGGCATTTGGTTTTGTTAAAAGTATTCTCCTTTTAACTGTTAGAAGTATATCACTCTGACAGAGTTGGAGGATGACTGTTGTGTAACCTTAAAAAACTTGCTCAGCAATGCTGGGCCCACCTTCATAGCCAGTGACTTTCAGGTGGAATTTACCTTGACATTTTACCTGCTAGTGGTCACAGACCACATAGAATAACATTGTTCATTAGACATGAGAAAGGGTTTAGTTTAGTGTTCCTTCCGTGGGATGATGGGTTGGGGAAAAGATGAGTACAGTTTGAGAGTGTTTGTGCATATAAAGGATTCCTTTAGAAGGCATGTGAAAAGGTGGTTGGTGGAGGCATTGACTCAAAAGTATATGCTTAAAATCTCATTAATCTGGATTGACTGTGTAGGTGCTGTTAATTACCATGATCAAAATGAGATTTAATCATGGCAATAAAATAAAAAACTGTGACTACCTACCTAACCAAACTATGACTACCTAACTCATCATGGTATCACCCTTCCACCTCCCAATTTTCGCAACTGAATATAGAAATTGTCCTTTAAAAATATTAAAAAAAAAAAACCAAGGAAGAAGGTAGAGCTTTTTCTGTTTTCATAGGATTGCCAGTACACATGTGTTGTGTGTTTTTTTGTGGGGTTTTTTAAACACTTTTAAATAGCGAAAGATTTGGCAACATGTAATCTCACTTGTCTCTCTGATTTGCTGCATGTCTTTGGAAATGAGTACTAAGCTGGTGTGGAGCACTGTAGGTCATCCAATGCTTTGTACCCTGTATAGCCCTTGGCAATAAATATGTACCAGGCAATTGTAAAATGTTCCCAGCAGGGCTTTCTGGCGTGTTGTCCTTGCTGAGTTTTAACTCGCTGTGTGCAGATGGGAAAGTATACAGGGTAATGTAAATCTACCTGCTATCTGTATTTTGTTCTCAATTATTGTAGAGTTGATGAAAAATCTTAACTAGTGCCTGATTTGGCTGCTGTAGTACAGTACTGTAGAGACAGCAGCCTGTTAATATTCAGCAAAGCCGTAAGTGGAACCATTCTGGAATGTGATCTTAAAAGAGAAATCTCTAAAATTTGAGCAAGTAAGATTTTCCCATCACTACTGAGATAATGGTAAGATATTGATAATGGTAAGATTAATGTAAATGCCACCATTCATAGTATAGATGTGCTGCTTTATAGCAGTCTGTCCAGGTTTGTTTGAACCTGTTAGGAAAAAATCAGAACCTGGTGAGGTAGAATAAATGCTGATTTATTGATGGGAAATCCATTACTGTACATGGATTTAAGGGAGGGGGAGTTGACTTTTCAGAGTAAGAGAACACTGAGGGTGATTAATCATGAGTACAAAATAAAAAGTGTTAACTGATGTTTTACATTGAAAAAAGAGTGATAACACACGTACAGGATGAGGGTTGGAATTGGTGTCTGAGATGAGGCAAAATTCTCAACTGCTGAGCACTATTTCTACCTTGGCATCATTTATTCAGGGCCTGTCTCTACATGTAAGCAACAAGAGTACTGCAAATACTTAACCTACTATTCATAGATGATTCTCTCTCTGCTGAATTGAAATGTTCAGAGATGGTGAAGCTTGTGTCTGTGGGGCTGTGTGTTCATAATGACTAAAACGTTTATATAATGAATGTTGCTACAGTTTTATTCTATTGTAAATAAACTTGAACCACTGGATAGAAATCTGAGCTCCCATGAAAAACAGGGTGATGCTGTACCCTTCATATCAACTTCTGTTTTATGGAGAAAAAAACTCCATCTAAATAAAATGTTCTCCTTTCCAACCAAAAAAGTAGCTCTATACAGGATGATCTTGCTGAAATTATAACTCAGCTGGAAGGAAAGATGAGTTTATTTTATGTAGCAGTTGGAGATTCTTAGAAATATCAGTCAGTCAGTTACCAGAGTGGTAAATTAAATCTTGAGAGCCAGAGCTCGCCCGTCAGTAGGCAGTGATATGGAGGTGGCGAGGAGAGAGACAGGCAGCTGCACCAGGTCTGGGTGTTTATGTTCTTGATGGAAAAATACAAATCATTTCCTTCCCTTCTGCTGCTGTCATGGTCCATCACTTTAGTCCATTTTCACCTTGCTAAGGGATTCTGAATGGGCCTTCCTGCTTTGGCACCTAATAATTCTCCCACGTGCCTGTTCTTGCAGCCTGTCTGCCTGGGACGGTCCATAGCTTGTGTCAGTGGCTCACAAACAAAATCTTCTTTTTTCCTTTACTTACCTTCCTTTTACTGTGTTGTTTCATCCCAAGCCCTCTCAAGCAGGTGGAAAAAGTTGTTCTCCCACTGCATTTGAAAAGGAGATATTACAGGAAAAGATCTCCTTTTTTTTTAGTGGGGCACCATCACACTGTGATTTGTAATGTTGTCTGTGTTTTCAAAACTACTACATGCCCAGAAAAGCACACAGCAGGGTTTTGCTTGTCAGAAACTGTTCAGCCACTCCAAATCCTTAGAGTGTAACAGTCAAGAAGGAAATCATTGGTCACTTTTTAAAATGGCATACCTATACAAAAATAAAAGTATGTGGTCTGAGATCATGAGTATGTTCTGCGGTATAAAACATTACTGTGAGACTGTGAAACAAAAAATTCTACTGAAGTTACTTTATTGTCGTATATCAAGTGGTCATGAATATCAGATATCTTGATATCTTGTGCACTGAGCTCTTACAGCCACAATACTTAATGACTAGTTTAAAATGAGTCCTTGTGATAAAATAACACATGTAGTCTATATAACAGATAATACTGAACAGTATAATGTATTATCCATAATAGAAAAGCATAGATTCTGTAAAATGATACCAGTGGAAACTTATATTCCTTGGAAATATATTTCCCGGATAATATTTCTACTCGCAAATAACTTATCTCCCTTCTACTATTCCTTTTGTGGGGTCAGAATTGGTGTTCAGCTCAGTTCAGCATATGCATTTCAGTCTGGGAAATGGAAAGGCATTACGATAGGGTGCGAAGTTAGATGGGTGATCGGGGTAGTGTCCGTCAAAACCCCATAGTTCTGCTGGCCCGTGCTTGATCTGCCGATACTGATCTTCTGTGGTGTTGGTACCAAACCTCCAAGAGCTCTGAGAGTCTTCTGGTGACAAACAGGCAGGAAGAAAAGAAAAAAAAAATTACATCTTTAATTCCGCCTGCTGACAGCTTCTTTAATAAATAGTGTAAGAAATTTCTCAGTTAAGAGCCACCCAGTAATCTAATTTGCAAGCCCCAATGATATATTCAGCCACCAGCTCAGGGGAGGTGTGTTTCTGCTGTCAGAATCACATGAGCAGGGTATAAAATTCTGAGCTCTCACTGAGAGCTGTAATAATTTATGATGAGTTGTTGGCTTTTATTTTCTTCATACGATTTTTGACTCAGCCGAACAAAGAGGATAGAACCACTACTAACTTTTTCCATAGTATGCTCACCTACCCATAACAGTACAAACACTGCAAATTCATGAAGTTTCAGAGACTGAAACCTGTATCAACATGGGCAACTCTTGTATACACCCCATGAGTGATGAACGCCAGTTCCTATAAATTGTCTCCACTCTTGACTCGCTTGTGTAGAGGAGTTAAGCCTTTGCTGTTCTGTTCAGTTTGAATAATCCTAGATTTGTTTATCACCTTCTGTGTTGTCCTAGTGAGGCATCCTTGGGCTCTTCTTTCTCTTCTCCTGGACTCTAGTTTAAGGAACATTCTTCTCTGGTGTGCACCCAGAAAAAAAATCAGAAGCTAAAAAGCTTTTTTAAGATCATTGCTCTGTAGCCAACTGCAGGCTGTTCTGTGAGAGAACTGATTCTCGACAGCAGTGTTGTAGCGCTTCTGTCTCTGTTCCTGACAAAGGGGAAAGCTTCCGGTCTTGTATTCCATCTGTATCAGGTTCATACCCTGAATTGAGAAAGATAAATAGTGTCGTCTCAGAAATTAGCTCGTTAAAAGATAAGAAAACAAAATGAAAAGATAAGAAAGCAAAACAAAACACTCTAGGGTATTACTTCCTAGCTGATCAGCTGGGAGAAGGCAGGAGAGTTGAAGTCTTCAGCCTTGAAAGAACTTCCAGAGCCATGTCACAGAGTAATTCCATCTGAGCTGTGGTCAGTTCATGGTAAAGACCTTGATACTTGGGGGTCACCTCTGTTTCCTCCCATCTGCTTTAAGAATTTACAGCTCATAATGGCTACTGATGGGGCTCATCCATAGTGAGAGACCTCTTCTTCAGCGTTAAGGCCTCTTGGGTGTCCACTTTACCCTTGGTGAGCAGCTCCCAGACATCACTAAATTTCTGTAAGTCTTTCTGCAGACCTTGACAAGAAAACCAGGCTGCCAACACTCTCTAGCTGTCTTCACGGTAATCATTGACACGGTACTATAGATTTCTTAGACCCTTTGTAAGCAAGAAGGAATGAGGCATCTTTCAAAAGGAAACCCATCCTACCTTTTCATCTATATTTCCTTTAAATTCTACGTCAGCAAGGTTTTTGAGCATGCACCCAGCAAACATAAAGTTGTGCTTCCATCGTTGCTCCTTACAGTTCAATCTTATAAAACCTACTTATCCATTTCTTTTTGCCTTCCTACTATAGTTTTCATTACTGGGAAGCAAACATGAACTGGTTTCACTGTGGTGTAGTGCTTGGGTGATAAATAGCTGACAATGTTTATTTTTTTCTTAAGAGTAGCTGGGAAAGATAGATGAAATGAGTTACTAGTTTACCTGATCTTGTCTCTTGTTCTTACTATCCCAAATGGCAAATGCTTTATTTCTGTTGCTTTCATTTGCAGTGAGAGATGCAGATATATGTGTGGCCATAAAGATTCTGTCAATAGCGTTGAATTTCTTCTGTTCTCCAACACCGTTCTCACTAGCTCTGCTGACAAGACTTCTCTCTGGGATGCCAGAACAGTAAGCGGCCTTTTTCTTGGTCTTTCTTGAATTCAAACAAAGTGATGGCGTATGTAGTGTGAGAAAAATGAAAGCTAGTGTAAAATCAAAATAGAAAGGTAAGGATGGTGTGGTGATAGAATATTCACTAACACAGCTATGATATTCTGACAAAAAAATATCACCACGTGACATTTCCTTGACATCTGAAATGACTCAGTCCTCACAGTGCAACAAGTGGGCATGCGCCGAGATCGCTGAAGAAACGGTGAGACCTAATTAGGTGGTGGTGGTGTTTCTAGCAACTGGTGGTCTGGAAGACTGCATTGCTGCACACTGTGCTGCGTCAGTTCAATAGGTAGAGCAGCCAAAGGGCAGTTTTGTCACGTTGCTTTTGGAAGTGCTGGCATGTGCTGTAAGTTAAGGAAATTGAGGAAAATGCCACAGGAGAAACACAAGCTTCACAGAATTCTAATGTATTTGTTACTCCTTTAGGAGGGATCCCCTCCCCACCACCATTTTTGCCCTGATTTCTCATGGACTATGTATTATTTTTCTCCATAGTATATCACCATAGATAGCGTGAGAAACTCTGCATCTTTTCCTTTATTCTTCTCTGCCTTCACTCTTTAATATGGGTATAAATAGATTTAATATATTAGAGAGTGTATTTGCTTTGCAGACCAAGTATGTAAATCCTGTTCAAGTAGAATATGAGAACAAGGCAAGGGGAATTTTTTTTTGCATTCATCAAAAAAATCAGTGATTATTGCTGCTGTCAGGGTATTTCTCATAGAGCAACTCTTGAAATTCTAAAGTTTCTACTTCAGTTGGTGTTACAGTCACTTTGCCTTTCTCAAACAGAATAAAGATACAAGATTCCAGCCCAGAATAGAGAAGGTTCCTTTAATGGAAGGGATTTGAGAGAAAGTAGGCAAAGAGTTAGTGCTGTGTATTTATAGGTATTGTCATCAGGGGCATAAAAGCAACGAAGATGAAAAACTGACAGGGAGATGACAGTGGAGTATTTGGGATGCTCATTAGACAATTTCTGTTTAGGGATCATAGAAACAGACTGAATAGTTCATTTAGTAATAACCCTGGGCATAAAGCACAACAAGTTAAAATGAAGCCAGTCAAGACTCAGTATTCTTAAATGCGTTGGTTTGTGAGAATATGTGATGTTCAAATACGAATAATTCAAAAAGAGTTAAAAAAATAAATAGAAACACAAGTGAAAAACTCCTACGTTTTGTTTTCAATAAATCCTGCAAGGAACTTCCTCTTGCAAATGTCTCGGTAACCTCCCTGTTAACAGCAAATTAACAGAATTATAAAAGAGTTTTTTCTGTGGAAAAACTTAGGGCAAAAGCATGCTCAGTTTTCATTCACCAGCACTGTTTTTCAGCTCTGGGTAATTTTGCTAAGAGAGGAAGGTCCTTTTGTGAAAACAAAACATCGTAGATAGCATTTTGTTGTGTATTTATCCTGTTGAATTGTTTTAGGAAATGTTGTGGATTTCAGATATGTGCTTGCACTGAAGCGGCACTTTAAGTGGTGAAATCACTGTGAAGGTGTTATCTTCTACTAAACACTGAATGATATTAAATGTTCCCTCCAGAAAGAAGATGGATGATTTTCTCCCATTAATTTGGAACAGAGTATATTCTCACCTCTGTGAGATCAATTAGCATTAAGGAGTACATTTAAGACCATTTTAATGAAACATGAAAATCATACCCTGGTTTGTTTTCTCATAAATTAGATTCATATTACTGGTCACATCTTGCTCTTCAATCATTAACTTTAGTCAGCTCTTTATTATTAAAGATAATGGATACAGAGAACTGTAAGTTAAAGCGGTGTAAGTTGAATGGACAATGAGCTCTGGATTTTGGGCAGAATGGAACATAAATCTTTGTAATTACGAAGCTGAAGCTACAATGCAGCCTTCAGACTTTGGAAACACGTGGTGTTACTTTTGTCTTTTTTTTGTTTTCTGAATAGAATTGGGTCAGATCTGATGGTTGAAAGACATCTACAGCACGCTGACTGTAATTTTAAATCTAAGATATATGTTGCCTATAAGGAGATGAGAATATGGAAGGATGCATAGTATTTAGAGGATTATGGTTCTTTCTAGACAATCTGGGACAAAATACAGAGTTGATGTGGGATTTCGATAGGACTCGTCCTCATGCCGTGCCAGACTCCCAGTAGATTAGACGTATGAGACTGAGGCTGTAATTCATTGGTAAGAATTTCTTGCCACTAAAGCTGACGGCTCTTGTGCCTAGATAAGCTGCAGAATTTATTTCTCTTTATGCCAGGTTCATGGAAAGACAAGCGTATTATGGCTTTTCACCAGAATATTTTCTTGCTGACACATCGGAATAAGCGTCTCTACCCATGAATTGCAAAGTGTATCCAATGATAAATGTGAGGGGTGCAAAAGAACACGAGACCCCAAGAGTAAAAGTTCACCTGCCTGGGTTAATTCTTCCCATGATAAGCAGTCTGCCACTTATCTGCATCTCCCACGTTCTGATGAGTAATTTCTTGGGGCTAGTTAGATTTGTCTGGATAACATTTGAGCCAGGCTGAATCTTTGCTCTTAAACAGATAAAATGCCAAATATTTATACCCTTAAATAATTAAATAGAAGGGGGAAAAAATGTACTCACATTTTTCATTCTGTGTGTTTGAAACTTATTGATTTAGTAACTATCTCATCTGCTCTCTGATTTTTAAAATGTCAGGTTCCATAACCAGATATTTCATTTTTTTTTAAAGTTGTGCAGGGATGGTGTCCAACAAGGATCTGGGAAGACTTGTGTGTGTACTTAACTGGACCGTCCCATTCACTTAAGTGATATTATTCTTGTGAATAAAGTTCAGCATATGCACAACTCTCTATAAAATTAAATTTGTATAATCCACTGTTTTCCTGTTTGATTTTGTGAGATACTGAGCATTTGAGAAATTGTTTGATAATTGTTTGGCATTTTGGTCACTACTTCTCATTGATATTCAAGTGCTTGTAGTTAAATTTTTTATTTATCCAGGTTATATTACTGACTTGATGCAGTGTGGCCCAGTGGTTCAAGACAAGCCCTGTTTTTCTGCATTCCTGTTGCAGAAGACTACTGGCACATAAGACAAATGAAAGGAGCCCATTCCCATTTCACTATCAAACTGATATTCCTGACATCCAGACAGGAAGGCACCAAATGTGTCAGCTTTTTATTATTTGGGTCAAAGATGACTTAAAATAGAGGTAAGACAGCACAACAGAACAGCGACCAGATGCAAGTTCTAGCTCTGTACATCAAATTTTATCCTTGACAGTAATTTGTAGGCCGAACAGCACAATCAAAAGTTAGAAGCTCTGAGGTAGTGTGGTCTTTGATGAATAATGCAGGCACCAATCTCGGAGGAAAAAGGCAAAAAAACCCAGAATGAGATTGTCCAAAATCCTGCCTTAACAGCAGCAAATAGCTCCCAGTAATATCTTGTTCTTATCGAGCCAGAACCTGACTGTGGCCATCATACTCCTCAAAGACTGCTACGCAGTTTCCTCTTGCCCCGAAGCAAGAGAGGGGAGTGCCAATCCAGGCAGAGCCTCCTTTCAGGCTCGGGCCTGAAGAAGTTGGTTCTCTTAGGCCCTAGAAGTGGTTCATGAGTGTGATACAGCACACGTTCTGTGGTAGGGCAGGCTGGACTTCTAGGGCCACTTTTGCTCAGAGAAGGGCATTAAGAAGAACTAGTCCATGCAAAGAGTGAGAGGCAGCTGGCTGTTCCTTTAGGACAAGAGTTTTTTTCTGTAAAAGCGTCATTGAATAAAAAAGGGTCTTATGTACAGCCCTTTATAAAGTATGATTTCCTAATAAGTTGAGGCTTCTGTACTCATGTTATCTGCTTATCATTTTCTGCTAACGGCTTTTGAAAGTTAGTGAAGGTCTGACACAATTCTGTTTCCATGCAATTAGGTCTCTGGGCAACGGCAGGGAAACTCAGATGAATGCCACACCTAGTAGGGGAAGCAGCAGCAAGTGCTGAGCCCTGCTGTCAGGCACCCCCTTTCCAGTGGACCACAGCAACCCCACCACCCTGGTTCTACAGCGTGGGTACAGGTGGTCCTGGTACGATAGTGCCTGGGACTTGGCTTCCTTGACTTTTTACCTACTCCCCAGACTTTTTACCTACCCCCCAGACTTTTAGAGCCTGAAATGTGAGTTCAAAGAAATAGCAGAGTGAATCCTCACAGATTTGGGGTGGTGTAATTTGCATTTCTGCAGTCTCATAAAAGGCACCCAATGCAAGGCACACAGGTCATTTAAGGGCAGTGGCTATTTAAAGGGGCTTTTCACAGTGTCTTACCAGAGAATAAATAGTTACCTACACTAGTTTTTGAGCCTCTCGGCTAAGGTAGCCAGCTGTGATGCGGCATTTTAATGATGAGAGCTTAGCTGCTTCTGTGTTTCATATGGATGTGGAATAATTACAACGATGCTGTTTGAAGCTCCAGTCTTGCAGTTTTTTTCCTTCACAGTGTAGCCCATCTTCCCCCGCTGTGTGATGTCTGTGGCATGGATCAGCCCTGCTGTGGTTCCTGTTGCAACTGGATTGTGCGTGAAAGCTAGTTAACTCCCACTTGGTTAAATTCAGTGGAATTGTTCCAAATAAGTAATTTCCCGTTGTAACCTTTTCTCCTTCTTCTAATGAAATTATCTTTTAGGCCACTTATTTTTCAGTGTTGATTTTGTCAGAATTTAACAATTTTCCAATTAATAATTCCCTAAATTAACCTGTTCTATTTTTGTTTCTTCCAGTGAAATATAAATTGTCTTTTAGATGACTTGGTTTACAACACTGTCCGTAGCTTTAAAGTATGTGAGAACATCCAGATCTTTGTAGGGATGCTCCCTGTCTGTAGTGAGAGCTTTGACGCCCGTGTGCATTTGGAGTGGGCATTCAAAAGGCAAATTCAAGAAAACTGTCAGAGTATTTAAGGATCAGGCATCTAAAACAGGTTTGGAGCAGCCAAAGGGAGTTATTTTTAAACCTGATCTCGTCACCATTACATCTTTTGTCCTACCCCACTTGATTTATTCCTGAATAGACACCTCAGATAAAAAAATTATCAGTCAGAATACCCTAAGGGTATTGGATTTGTCAGATTTATATGAGCCCTTTGAACTCCTGAGGAATGAATTCAAGAGCTGAGTAGAGAGACAGGATGGATCGTTTAAAAAAACCTTTGACAGACAGTTTATGGTTCGAGTCAATCCTCTTCAAAAGTAGGTCAAAGATTGAAGTTGTCGGTATTGGAGTCAAAGAGCTCTTCCATGCAAACTTCAAATCTCTTAGAGTAACTGAATTATTTTGCTGTAAATAAGGGACATGCAAGGATAAGGCCAGTTCCTGGCATGAAATGTAACAGATTTTGTGTTCCTGATTGTCTTCTACATACTTGTAAATAATGGGTTCATATTTTAAAACTCCCTGTCTTAATATGAAAAGGAATTTGAGTCCCAGTAAAATATGAAATCAAGGACAAATAGCTATGAATACGATTATGTTTTCTCCAAGAAGCAATATCGTGAAAGACAAAAGTAAAACTTGAAGAGATTTGTGTTAAATCTGTTTGGGATCCTTTCCTAGAGACTTAGTGCCAATTTTTTCAAAACCAAAATACAGCAGAGGAAATTATTTTTTTTCTAATCTTGAAAAATAATTGGAAAAAAAAAGCTTGATATGGTCACTGTCATTTTTAAAAATGCTACATTCTGACTTTCCTCCAAAACAACTTATGTAGAGACAGGCAGATTAAAATAAAATATTTCAAATAACGAGCATATGACTGTGCAATTTGGATTAGTTGACCCAGATGCAAACAAGAAAGTATCCTATGTTTTTGTTTTTCTGCGGGTTTGTGTTTGTTTTTCCTGAGAGACAGGAAAACTGTTGCCCTCCAAACTGTATGAACTGCTCTTCCCAGAATAACCTGCAGACTGGAACCAGTGACTCTGTCTCTCATTTGGCCTGCCATCACTGTCTTGTTCCTCCTTTTTCTTGCCTTCCTGACTTTACTCCTAAATCAAACCAACAAACCGTGTTAGCAGTTGATCTCATGGGCTTTTTTCCCCTGTTAAAATAGGCTTAAATTAGACTCTAAACATTTTAGATCAGACAAGTTGCCTTGTTCTGCAAAGCTCCATGTGAATTAGTGACTCTTTAAGAGGTTAAAATTAGTGTTTTATTAAGCTGTTCCTGTTCATTGACATGCCTGGGCCTGTCCGCTGGATGTCAGAGTCCTTTCGCCCGTGGGAAGACAGCTGCTCTCAACACGTTGCCTTCCTCTGCCTTGTCTCCACAACGTAGAAAATCTGCATTCTTACTTCATTTCAAGAAGTCTTTGAGAAGACAGAACAGATTTGTGTGTTATAGCTTAGTAACCAGCTTAACTCCTAATTCTGAGATGTATGAACAGAATCGGTTTGGAAGGGACCTGAATGATCATCTAGATCCAACTCCCCTGCCATAGCTTTATCTTGGCCGTGATGTAGTTATTTAGTTGGATGAAGTAGCACCTCTTCATCATGACGTTCACAGCTGTTTAAGCTGCTGCTAGAGAAGAGAGCAAGAGGGTGCTCTGTAGCCTGATGCTTTCAGTCCTGTGGAGTCATGGTTTTCCCAGGGGCTCTCCGGAGTTTCCTCCTGCAGCTGGAAGTTTGCACCCTTCAGGCAAGCCTTTCTGCAGTGCATCCCGGCCTGTTTTTGACTCACCATGTGTTTTAGAGCAAGTATTGGCTCCTTTCTCATATCACTGCCTTTTCCATGGTCAGACCAGCCCTCTGATGCTTCTCTAGCAAGCTAGAGGTGGATCTGCCTTTGAATTCCTCTTGACTGCCAAGCTCACAAACCTCCCAGCACACCTGACTGCCACCTGCCTCCCTCCCTCCGTCCCGCAGCCTCCCTTCTGCAAGGCTTTGCACCTTTCACCAAAGCTTCTGCTCTGGTTTTAGGCTCTCTTTCCTCCGTACACTGTGTTTCCCTTGCATTCCCCAGGACCATCCCCCCTGACCTAGTGACGATGGTGGGGAGAGGGTTTGGCCCCATTTGTCTCGACACACTAGTTTCTGCTTTTCCAGCTAAGGAATTGCTTCTGAGCAAGGGAGTGATGTAGGCATGTGAAACATGTGCCTATAATTACAAGTGAGGGACATCTGCACCACGGGCAGCCGGCTGCGCGATGCACAGCTCCGCTGACAGCTCCCCGTGATGCATCACTGGCACTGGTGTGTCGTAATCTTGATAGGGCAGGCAGAGGGGCAACAGTTTAACAGAAGAGGGTATTAATTCACTGCTGGTTGAATCAGATTTCATCAGCTGTAAAATCAGAGTGGATCGGTTTTCAGGTTCTGCTGGTTATCTTAGAATATTAGTAGTAATTAGAGAGCTGTAAATAGAAAAATTTACAATATTTGAAGTTCTAGCCAGAAGGAGAGTCTAGCTATAGATTTCATTAAACACTCTGATCGCGTGACTCCTGCTGTGCTGTACGGGGAGTGCGTTCTGCCGGAGTGTGCAGCGCACTGGCATTTGGCTATGTCACTGATTATTTAGAAATAAAGTGAGAGAAGCAGGCCGTGTTCCTGTCTGGGCAGTAAATAGATTGACCTGAAGCTGAACTTCTTCCCAGATGCCTGTGTATATCTATAATGCGTGCGCATGATATATTGTAGTAAGTATGAGTTTAATTTTTACATCACCAATGTCACTTTGAAACTAAATGGGAGTAAAGTTCTTTCAAAGGCTTTGGGAAAGGCCTGACTGCAGAATAACATTTGCATTGACTTCTTGGTCCTAAAACTCTAATTAAATTATTGATTATGAAGCTGGCTGCTTTCTTAATAGTTCCTAATGTAACAATTAAAGCAAAGTAAGTAATTAAAAAAGAAAAGATCAGTCCACAAGTACAATCTTCAAAAGGTCATTTTCAACTTAATCGCTTTTGTGAAAGAGGCGAGGATAAAACAAATGAGTCATTAGTAAAAAAGCAATTTTGTGTGTGTATGTGTGTAATAACATTTCTACCAGATTACCACTGGCCACACAATACGTAAAATAATTAAAAATAATAGCTCGTTTACTTAGTTGATACTATATTAACACCTCTATTCCCAGAGAGGCCTCCATTGTGCGAAGTGCAGAAGAAGGCACACAGTCGTAGCATGCTTCTACTCTGGACAGCTGAAAACCAAGGCAGAAGCCAGAAGCTTCAGCCAAAGAGCACAAAATTGCTCTCTGTGAAACCGTTATGTTTTTATTGAACGTTGTAAACAGTTCTTTGTACTACACAGACCATTTATTAGCAACTTTTCTGTAGGCGAGAGAAATAAGGAGCAATTTTTAGAGGTCAGTCAAATTGCTCCATGGATGTTTATAGCTGCAAAAGGTAGCAGGGAGGAAAGCACAAAGGCATTTGCCAGAAAATTTTCAAAAGACCACTTAACACTGTTCCTTTGACAAAGCAGAAGTGAGAGGTGACAGCGGAGGATTTCACAACTGATAGAAAATTTGGAATCTACAAGCGAAAAGTTGTCACTTTTAAGCCAGGTACCCAGCCAGACATCGTTTGCCTTCCCCTGAATGGAGAACTACTGTGGTTTGTACCGATTGTACCTTGTGCTGCAGGCCTGTCGCAAGGTGCTCAGAACATTACGTGAAGGAAGATCCCTCACAGCTTTTGCATCATCTCTGAAATTTAGCCATCATGCCCTGACAAGCCAGGGAAGGAAATACATTTGAGATGAAAGCCCTAGTGAAAATACTATGCCCTCTGCCACAGATCTTATAGTATAAAGCATCTAGTTTACAAATCACTGCAAAAGTAGCTAATTGGTGCAATAGCTCATAGGTATGAAGACAGCTTGTTGTGCAGCCTGTTATAGATGTAATTCAGTATCACGGGACTGCTTGCACATGCAAGTTAGCTGGAAATTAAGCCAAACTTTGAAGCATGGATGTGGAAATTAGCTAAGCAAACACCTGCCATAGTCAGCAGCTCTTGCACCTGTGTAACACATGTATTCCAGTGCACAAGGAAATTCATTAAACCATGGGAGACAGATAAACATGTACATCAAAGAAGTATAAGCCAAGGGTATCTATGAGTCTATAGACGTCTGGGGAACTGGGCTCCCATGAATAGTTACTGTGCACAGCAACTCTAAACACTTTTCCTAGATAGTAATTGTCCTGCTTGATACAGTTAGATTCTGCTTCAACACATTTGCTCAGAACCAAATCCTATTCTTGGTGAGGCAGTGGCAGGAAAAATTACTCTGCTATTCAGGTTGTATGAGAAATAGAGAAATCTGTTAAGTTAAAGGCATCACATCTCAAATGCTCTTTCTCCTTTTGAGGAAAGCAATTTACAGAAGTGAACTTTTTATGAAGGGTCTTCTTAGTGGATCAGCTTGTCTGCTGTCCACCTGCACACCTGCAACGCTCTAGCACGTTATGCTGAAGAGAAGGAGTGGATATCTTGTTATCTTTCCTTTTATCTGGTTTCCCCGTGAGCTGTTTTTATGTCCTACTAAGTACACATCTGTTGTACTTTCTGGTTGAAGTAGGGCGTCTGGACACACTTGTCTACACAGAATATGCTGTGATGGTTTTTTTTTCCTTTTCAAATTCAAAAACTACACTAGGCTTTCTAGTCCAAGCCTGAGCTGTTATGTATCAAACCATGTATTGCTCTGTCCCTTCCCAGACATAGCTGTAGGAACCTGAGTTTCAGAAGTCTGATGACATGGTGACTGTGGCTATGCATTCTCAAAAAGATCTATTAAAAACAAAACAAGCCTCAAACTTTACAAATCGGTTTCCTTTCTACTAATGATAACGTTGTGATGTAAGTAGTATATTTTCAGTAAATAGCTTTCCAGTTTGATAAATACTGGATCAAAATATTGGTGATGAGTCAGTCTGTTTCTTTGTATAGATGACTTCCTTTTAACTGCTGCTGCTTGTGTGGGGATTTTACTCCCATTCTCGTTCCCGACAGCCTCAGTGGGTGGCTTCTTTAGACTTCCAGCTCACACGTCGTTTTCATAATAGCAAAAGAGATACTGTCTGGGAAATGGCTTCAACTGAAAAGCAGGCAGACCTTTGGGATAAGTCCAGCTGTGTGTTCAGAAAACTGGAATTTCAAAGCCTGTAAGATATTTGCTTAGAAAATATTTTCTTGCTGCTCCAAGAAGGTTTAAGTGGTCATTTTAAGTGTCATCTGCAAAATAGTAGAGGGTCCTAGCTTTGAAGGAAAAACTGTAGGCTGTCAAATTGGTTTTTGGTAGGATGCCCCATGCAGCGTCGATGGGTAGTGAAAGTTTGTAGTGGTAATTCATACTTCAAACATTTCCCCTATGATAGAATTTTTGTAGTGCATATTTAATGCAGAGAGAAGTGCCAGGCAGGCACAGGTTTAAAGCAGTTTTATGCCTTAATACCCGCAAGGCAACAGCACAGAGAGGTGTTTTTCACTTTTTATGGTCCAAGGACAAAATGCAACTCTTTGATTATAATTGAATTCAGCTTCAACATTTATAAGCATGATAAATAGTTGAGGATATTTTATGCTAAGAGGCAGCATGTGTTTGGTCTAATATGAAACTGGTCTGAATTTTGGGAGATGCTTCTCTTCCTAACAGAGCCAAGAATATGCTTATGCGTTGCAGACACATCACCTCATTTCCATCTCCTCTTTCACCCTTTCTTGTTGATGTAGAGTGCAGCATAGGGTGTGAAAAAGCACATTAAAAATTAAAAGTCTTGCCATCTCACAGTGTGCTGTACTAGTAATCTAAAGATGGTTAGGCTGAGGTCCTAAAATATGAACGTACTTAATTCTCTCTTTCTGGAATCATCTTTTCCACTCATGTCTTTTGTGTTATTCTGTAGAAAGAATTAAATTGATGCAAATGAAAGATAGACCTGGTTGCTAAAATGATGGAGCTGGAATGAAAATATATGACAGTTGTCCCGAGAAGGAGCTTCAGGTGTTGTACAGTACTGATGTGGACACTGGGAGATGTTAGCATGGGCTATTGGAGAGGAGAAGCAATGAGGCAGCACCTAATTTGCATAGTACAGTTCTATTTAAAATTGCTCCAGTAGACTACCCTGATGGGATTTCATACTGCCTATAGAAATAGGAGTGTGTGTTATTTTGTTGTCTTGCAGACAAGATAACATGAAGGCATCATAACTTTGAGATTGTCCAAACTAGTACTGACTCGCTTTGTGGTGAACCATCTGTTCTGGTATCCTGAGAACCCCAAGTGTCCTCACTCAGCAGCAATGAAGACAACACTGATCACAGGCTGTGATTTATGTGAGGCAATGAGAAGAGATCTGTCTCAGTCACGGTGCCAGTCTGGACTTCCCTAACAGCAGGACAGGATTCCAATCAGCAGCGTGAATTGCTGTGTCATTCTAGTTAGCAGCCAGGTTTTCTTGCATCCTAACATTTGACCAGGCTCTACATCTGGAGGCAAGCTTCTCCTCAGCATGCCAGGGTCTTGCTTGCAGAATTTCCTCTGTGTGTGTTTCCTCCTCCTGTGTTTAATGGCATGTCCTTTGTTTTCTCAGAACAATTAGACATACCTCAAGGATGCACATTTATCAAAGCAGTCAGCACGCAATTCCTCACCCCTACCAGAAATCCCAGTCAGACACACCATCCCGTGCCAAATCCAATCCTGACTGCACTAATCTCTTCACAGATGCTATGTTTGGCTGCGTTGTCTCCCACTTTCCTGGCAGGCTGAGGTCCATCAGCTTCTTCTCTGGAGTGCAGTCTCAGAGCCCCTCTTGATTGTGAGGTGATTTCAGAGCCAGGGCAGAAGAACAATCTTTCAGCAGCATCGTTGTGTCTCAAGTTCAGATTTCTGGCAATAGTTTGCTGCAGCACTACTGAAATTAATTGTTTCAGGACCTAAAGTGTCCTGGCACCAACACAGGAGGAATGAGATGCTGCCAAAAAGGTACCATCAGCTGGTCCCCTGAGAACTGGCTGTTCCTGCATTGCTCAACGTGGTTTTCGGGAGAGAAAGGATTTACTGGTAAACACTGGTTTTACAGTTTCTTTAGCTTTTAACTTCCCCTAAAAATAATTATGTGGTTATTGCATTCCTGTTTTTCCTCTTTTGTGGCTCAAGCCCAGCTTCTCTGCTTCCAAGTGGGTTTCAAGCCAGTGTTTTGCAAATTATAGTATTTTACATGCCAGTCCCTTACTCAGCTGATTGCTTCTTTCCCCCCTCTCTCTCCTCAAAAATGTTGTATAAAGAAGCAATAATCTTTCAAAAAGAAGACATTTATCATGTGCAGATTGGAAACACTGGGGCAAAACTGATAGGCGAGAGGCAAAATTTAACAACGTGACAAAGCCTTTGTACGTGACCTTCCCCTGTTGGTGACTAGAATAAATATCAATTTTCCACTGTGAACAAGCTCACAAGAAAAGAGATGCTCAGTGACGTGTGCTGATAACAACTGTGCCACAGTCCTGCTTTTTAGTTAAATCTCTCCCGTTTTATACTAGGTTTGTGCAGAAGCAACAGAGTTGCTTTAGCCGGAAGCCACAGGCGAGCAGGAGTGGTCAGGACTAGAATAAGGCTGGGTGGGACCCTCTGCACCTTGTGGTCCAAGATCCACCCCAGTCCTGCTGCTAATCCCGTCCCCCTTTCCAGGCCCATCCACTAATGCTGTGTAACTGGTTTTACTCAGAAGTTGAGTCTGGCACTTGATGCTTTTTGGAGATGTAGGGCCCGTGTGCCCCTGTCTGAGAGCCTGTTCCTCAGGAAGCACGCAACCTCTTGTGCTAACTCTACTCGCTGTTTGTTTTGAAGTTTATATTTGTGACAGTTCCAGACTTTTGTAATTTTTCTTTTGTTTTTCTTGTGTGTTTAGTGAAAATTTGCATGCAGTCGCACAGTTTGTATTTTAACCATCAACCTAACCATATTGGTCCTGGCCATCATGCTCTCTCCTTTCGTTAAGTAAGAAATGGAGAGACCTGCCCTTACTGGTTCTGCTGCATTTGGGAGAGCTCATGCCTTGTCAGGCGTGTTCTCCCACCAGCCTACCCCCAGGTTGTCTCTGTGGTTCTCCTGCAGTGCCACCAGCACAGAGAAGGGCCACGGGCTAACTGACAAGTCAGACCTTTTCGTGTAATAAACTCGGGGCCCAAGTGTTTTATTTTCTACAGTTAAAGTGTTAATAAGTTTCTGTCGTATTTGTAAAGAGTATAATTTGAATTTCAAGAAGTTCATAGGAGCTGGGGTAGGAAATGCAAGATGTTTTGAGGGAGGGAAAAACCCTAGAAAAAACACGTCACATTTTTGTCTTGGGAAAAAACATGTGATGTATTTGAATGATTTGAGTTTAGGGGTGGGTTTTTCTGTGGTTTTTGTTCCATGTCGGATCTTGCCTTCTCAAATCTGAGCAATGGATTTTGCAAGATCTTCTATGGATTTCGAGAGTATTCCCATTTTTGGTTGCCTTTTAATCGCCTTATTAAAAATTAGCCCTTTGTCAGAGCTTCTTTGAATAATTCAGAGCCTCATGTCTCCAATTCTGCCCCCTGCCCACTGGCAGCAGGAGGCCTGACCTGTGATGATGAAGTTCAGCCGGACTCAACTGAGCATGGGCAGGGAGAGGGCTGACATTCCCCCTGGGGCACTGCCTTCCCAGGCTGGCTTAGAACACGTCGTAGCTAATCAACCTTAAGCGTGCACATACTCCTCTCCACAAGAGTTTTTGAGACCTTGCATCAGGGCACAGAACATCTTTGGAGCTTGAGGGCTTTATTTTAGACGAATAATTGTCCTACTTTAAATAGAGCAGCTGTGCTGTGGCTAAGAACTGTTTTATTTTTTTACCCCTTCATGACATTCCTTTGTTATTACTTTTTTATTATTTTTATTCAGAAACTACTTTTTCACTGGAGGAAAAATGCACATATTGATATCAAGATTTTATTTTTCATTTAGAGCCTAGTGTTTCCAGTGGAGTGTGACTTGCTGTAAATGAGTTAAACAACTGCTGAACTTTTTATCTTGCAGCGTGTGTCTACAAGTATGGGCGAGTATGTGTGCGCACATTTTTCTAGATATATTTTGCAGTCTCAGAAACATTAATTAGTAGCTAAAAGTAAATAGTTACATTAAACCTAAAATAATAGACTTTATTATTTGACAGTGCATAATAACTAAAACCCCAGTAAATAGTGTCTACTACTGTAATGTTCAGAAATGAGTTGGTTGTCTCACTCAACATTAGCAAGTGGATTGCATTTCCTAATTAGCATGTGTTACGTCAAAAGGAAGGGCAGATCAGTTGAGCAGAAGCTAAACCCCCTTGCGTTCCAGCTTGTCCTCAGCTGTCAGGGGGGCTGGGGGTGGCTAGGCTTAGGTTCTGGTTAATACCTCATTAATGATTCTGATTAATGCCCCAGGAGTCAGAAGTGGTTCATGGTGGTATCTCCTCTGACAATGGTGGTGGCTTCCCTAACATCCCCCCTTTCTTGGGCCTTTTATATGATTTATTACCTTTCAGGTGGAGCTTGAGTGGCTCTAGTCATGCATATCTTAATTGCGATTGGTGTAAATTGCGAGGTGTTTTCCTCGCTTTGTGTTTAAAGGTATAGACTAGAAACATTCAATGTGCAAGCTCAGTGAGGGGTGGTCGTGCCTCGGAAGCAGGTAGCTTTTGAGATGGAGGTGTTGTTTTCATATTATAATGAGATTATAATGAGCATAGTTCACCAAAAGGACGGTATCTATTAAAAGATGACAGACTCTTGGCCCAGGATACCAAATGTGCAGTCAACTGACTCCTTGATGTCTCCAGTTTCCTTTGTGTTCACAGAGCTTGACCACGGTATCTCCACTCCGTTCCATGCTCCGCGGAGTTTTTTCTTAGAGTCAGAACATCAAGCTCCCTTAATGCTGCCAACCCTTAAGGTTACCTTAGAAACCTTTGTGGGGAGAGCTCCTTATGCACCAGCTGCACACTGTCCTGGAAACTTTCTCGATGTTCCGATGTGTGAACAGTGCTAGGTAGGCACTTAAGTAGTTTTAGACAGTTATCCCACATCAAATGATGTGAGAAAGGTTAGTTTTTGAGAGCCAAGTGCTCTTGCAATGTTTTAGCCAAGATGGTTGCCTTGTGGTTGGAACTGAAGTTTAGGCAAAGGTGCCTTAATCCCACGGTGTATAAGGAAGTGGATAAAAAAACTTTTCCCTAAAAATAAATATTGTTGATTTTTACACCTTTATTCCAAATTTTCTCATTTTTAACCTGCTAAAATGAAATAAATGTCTGTGGGGGTATGGAAAAAGTGACTACTTTCCTTCCCCTTTAACTTCCTCTTAATTAACTTTTAATGTATGGTGTTACTCAGGGAGCATCCCTTAATACGAAATGTGTCTAAACCAGAAAAGACAGAGATTTTAATGATTTAGATAAACACCTACCTGACACAGAGGCATAAAATTACAGATTCAGAAAAACAGTGGATTACCGCCAGCATTCACAGACAAAAAAGCCACCAAAAAAAAAGGTTTTGTTTTCTTTAAGTCTTCTTCCCTTGTGTATATGAGCTTAGAGGAAGTGTTCAAGCCTTCAGGTGCAGGTAACATGGATTGCAGATAATGTCTAAATAACATAAGCTTTCCGAATATCACCAAATTGCTCTATGAGCGTCATAAAATCACAAGAGATTTTGAAGGGGGGCATGTTCTTTCTGGTATAAAATTCACTCTTTTGCCTTGTTCTAGAGCAGTCCTTTTATTCTTCATTTAAGACAAGAAATGGAAAAAGAGTTGCGGTTTCTGTCTGTGTTTTCTCCCTACCTGACTACATAATGTTAATCCATACTGGTATTAAATAATGCTGTTTAGGTAAATTGGTTCTGTCTTTAGCAATTTAGAACAATCTTCTAAAATAATGTGCAGTAAGAGTATTAAAATAATTGCCTGCTATTTATTTTCAGTAATATTCAACTGTCTGAAATGGCATAATAAAAGCACTATTTTGTCAAAATCTCAAGGTTTCGAATAGTTGAATCAATAGAATAAACAAAATGATTGTTGTAGGTAGTTTTCCAAATAATTATAGAGTTTAAGGATGTGTTACAAGCCTAGACACAAATCTCTTCTACCATTGTTTGAAGAAATTATCTGATGAGAATTTCGTCGTCAAATGCTGATTGACCCAAATATTTTTGTGGAAACATCTTTATTTTACAAACACCTCTTATAAGGTAGTCAGCATCCCAGGGAGAATTATCCTGATCACCTGAGGGGAGAAGGAAAGGGGGGGATTCAGTCCTAAAGGACTTCTGAGGTGGGCAGAGCTCAGAGTCCATAGTGCCTGGTGTGGCCAGTGCCAAAGAGCTGCCCTCCCCTCGGGACCAAGTGTATCTGACCAGAAATGATAGTCAGAGCCTTTCTCAGAAATTTGGATCCCTGTAGCTTGTATTAGATGCCTAAAATGAGTCATGCAGGTGCTTTCTTTTTCTCTTTTTTCTTCCACTTCTTGATTTCAGCAGAATAACATGCACGTGGAGAAATAGCTAGATGGAGCAAACTCAACTAAAAAACACATCCTCCAGCCTCTCACTGTTTCTTCAAGAGTTTGACTGAGGTGGGAGGGGACACGGCGATGATTTCTCTAGCCAGGTGCATCAGCTCTCAGCTTCCCTCTTTGCTGTATAAGCTGTGCTGTTTTCATGGCACTCTCATACCCTGCTGCAAAATATTTCCTCTGCAATCTTCAGCCCACTGCTTTGTGCTCTTGTGTTGTTACAAAAGCGCTACTCCCTGGCTGTAGTAATTCATCTGGTTGTAGAACATGAGTGACTTGAGCTGTGTCGTGTAGTCTGCCTTATGGTAGTGGTGTTGTAGCTCAGAGGTGTTGCTTCTGATAGCTGGTGTGCTTGAGGATTTGTAGCGGATGTTTCACACAGGGGAAATGTTGGTTCTGAGAGGTGTATCCATGTTTTCTACCCTGATTTTGGATCTCTGAGCAACAGTAAAGTGACATCCTTCCTGAGAGGAGGTGGGTTTTTAACAATCCGATGCATTTCTGATATTTTGGAAGAAACAATCATCTTCCCGTTTGGATTAGGATGAAAAGTCAATAGTTTTAAAACCTTTCTGTGTATCAATACATGGATGAAATCACTGTAATGCAAGACCAAACTCTAGTGTCTCTAGAACTTTGAATATTCTCCTTCGACAATTTTGATCTGGTTTCCATTTCTAAAAACATACTTAAATCTAAACTTGTTAATATTTTAGAACAGAAAGTTGATTTGATTCAGCAAGCCAAAGCTTTATAAAAGGTGATTTCCAACACTGCTACTACTTATTTTACACGTCAGCCTATTTATTTAAACTGACCAGTTTCTTGATCAGATGTATTGTTTAAAGAAGTGCTTCCCCCCAAGAAACACATTGCCAATACCTCCCTCACTCACTCTAGTTGACAACACTTTTATTAATAACAGTACATGAATTAAAACATGAAAGAAAGGATAAATGCAAGTAAAATCTGCCCTATGTGCTGGGTGTTCAGCAGTGCTCTCACGTGAAAGCTGGGGTATAACAGTATATTCTTATTTCCTCTGGCTGGCTGGCACTGCACCCGTGGCCTCCCTTACAAAACTAAGGCACTGATGAGAAGTGTCACACATGTGACAAGTGTCACATTCAGTGCCCAGTGGTGCGGCTGCACCTCGACATACGGGGAGCTTTTCCTGGATGTTTTGTTTTGTGACCGAGGGGCTACAACCATCTTTTGCCAGACTCTGTTACTTTCTCTCCTTATCACATGGATCCTCTCCTACTAAACTCGACATACTGCTGCAAGCAAAAGCAGTCAGAATGATGTATGTGGTGGCTTCACAACAATATAAGTTACGTAGATCTTGTATACTGCTGCAAGCAAAAGCAGTCAGAATGATATATGTGGTGGCTTCACAACAATATAAGTTAGGTAGATCTTGCTTCATTCTTTGTCAGTCTTCCTGTCCCATTTTTTGAGAAGAGGGATCTGGGTGTGAAAGAAAGGAAGATGAAGAGTGTAGAGTAGAAAGATCATGTTTTACTTCCGTATCAGGTACCTATGGATGGTGTAGGTTAGCAGTGAGAAAGATGATAAAAGGAAAAAATCTAGTATAAATGAGAAATATATAGTAGGGAAGATGGAGGCAAAAGCAGTGAAGGAAAACAGTGGTGTCAGGGGGAAAAGAGGACAATGAAAGAGCTTAAGGAAAGGAAATAGCAAATCAGGGCATATTAGATATTTTTGGTATCTGTTTTCTGCTCGGAAGCTTCTACCAAATAAAAGGCTCTATAATAGTGATTGATTTGTAATCTCTAGTGTCATTGCCCTCACTTCCCCCAAAGCCATCTGGAGTCTGTCTGTAGGCAGCCCATTGAAAAGTATGAATTGCAGCAAAGAAATTTTGCCTGGCAGAAAGAGGGACTGGTAATCAATTCCCTTCCTGCCAGGCAAGGCTGCTCTGCTCCCTTTGCACCCGCTGTCTGGTGTCCTGTTGGCAAAAAGCCGTCAGAGAAGGTACCCGGGGAGGAGCACAACGATACCAGGGATTGCAAATCAATCATTCCCATTGTTGCTGGAGCCTGCCATTGAACGCTGAAGACAGACAACACATCTTTCGTTCAATAATTTAGTTGATTTTAAGGATGAACAAAAGAAAAGTAAAAATAGGTGGCTTTTCAAGCTTCACTGCTGTCTCTGGGCCGCTGGTGCCCAGGGGGTCAGTGTCCAGCCAGAGGGTGGGTTGGCAGCACCAGTGGGACCTGGTTGCCCAGGGTGAGTGTTTGGGGGAGTGGTGGGACAGACGCGCTCCTGTGCGACTGTGCAACTCATTCTTTTCAAAGCCTGTGTCTTCCTGTGTTCGGGGTGTTTTTGGTGTGTCCAAGGAGCTAAGCATATGGCATTTTGAGGAGAAACATGTTGAGGCCAAGGTGCCAGGTGAGGGCCTTCAGCTGCAGCTGAGGAGGTTGAGTTATGGGGTAGGAGGGTTTTCTTTGCCCCTCTCTTTGCTGTGATGTTCTGAGGTGGGAATACAGGTGTCCCGCAGATGTCGCATAGGTGCACCGTCTACGTTGCCCTGGCCCAGGCAGACAGGATGCGGGGAGTCCTGGCCACGCACGATGGCGTCAGGCTGCAGGTGGGCATGTCCCACTGCCACACAGCTTGGGCAAGGCCCTGTCAGCACTCCCGTTAGGGATACAGAAGGAATAAATAAAAATGTAAAAGAGGAATTACTAAAACTGTCCCTTGATAACTCAATGGTTGATCATAAATTGGAGTGTCTATGCAAATGAAGTAAATAATTAAAAACTCCAAGAACAGCGCTGACTAGGTGGTTGATGGCTGGCAATTATAAAAGCTGAATTTTTAATATGCATACATCTAAGGAGCCAGTAAAAATTAGCTCCTAGACTAATGGACTTGCCTTTCTTCCAAGGCAGAATTTTAATGAGAGCATTATTTATAGCAGAGCCCAAGAACAAGCATTTTCTTTCCTAGTCCCATTTCTTCTTTGCTGACACTTTCTTCATTAACCTCTGAACTTCTTTAGGGAAGAATAATACTCTACACAGTGGAGGGCAAAGATCACCTTGACCCCCTGAAATTAGTCATGGGTCATGTATTGTTAGGAGAGTTACTTCTTCTAACAAATAGTGTTTATGAAACCCCGTTGGTGATGTGTCCTCATTTCATGCTGCTTTCTGAGTCATTTATTTGCAGTTCAGTTCACTGAAGAGAAAATGAACATGACGTGGTATCTCATAGTGCAGTGCTTGTCGTGCCATCCTGTCTCGTACCGTGGGTAGATACACATGCCCAGGAGCCCCCAGAGGCTGTTCTGGCCGTATCTCCTTACTGTGGACAAGAGGGGCTCTGCATGGGGCTTGCAGACATGCAGGGGCGCGGATTTATTTTGGAGCTCAGACACTAGCTCTGCCGTGTTGTTGCAGTGACCCCACTTGTAGAGCAGCACGGCTCACACCGAGGGCAGAGCCCCGCTGCGGTGGGGATGGCGAACCCAGGCTGGCCTGGGCTGCTGTCGAGCGTCCTCTGGCTGGAGGGGGGAGCCCAGGGCATCCCGCTTCCTACTAATTCTGCACAGGCCATCAGGGTAAGAGGGACACAAGCCCGGTAGAGCTAGCTGCGAACAGAGACAAGTGCTTTGCTTGCGATTTTAGAATTTCATGTCAAAATTTGCAGAAGTGGAATGGAAATTATGGGTCATTTGCATTTAAAGTGCTTTATGTGCTTTTCTTTTGAGCTTCTTTTTGTTAAATGCATAATTTTTTTCTGTTTTTTTTTTAGAAAGTATCCTTACTTTTCTTTCAGTAATCAGGAAGGATCTGTCTTAAATTGAAAAATTATAAAACAAATAAAATTAATGAAGGAGCTCTACTTCTCAGATCTAGGAGTAACTCTGTGTA
Source organism: Apaloderma vittatum (assembly GCF_000703405.1). Lineage (NCBI taxonomy): Eukaryota > Metazoa > Chordata > Aves > Trogoniformes > Trogonidae > Apaloderma > Apaloderma vittatum. The sequence goes on along the minus strand of NW_009708744.1, from coordinate 137,881 downwards.
CCGTCCCTGCTGATGAGGGTCACAGGAGAGGAGAATGAGCAAAGAAGAAAATAGTATTTTATATTTATTGTGACTTTATGATCAGATCACACTGAAAGCGTTTTTTTTTTTTAAAAAAAGGCATTCCTCATTATGAAAAAAAAAGACAGTATCTTCTGAAAAGATGAACTTTTAGTTGTATTTCATTCTTTACTAATCAAAATGATATGGCTGAAAATTTTGAAAACAAGAAAAAACATATATAACACAAAACATATATTATAGGCCAAAAGAGCAGAGTGCTCACTGTATCTGAGAAATGGAATGAAATTTTGGTTTACCCTGCTCTGCTTAAACGTAGTGCCAGGATTTGTCCCACAGCTTTCAGCTATGTCTGCCAGCCTGCCTCCTTTGCTCCACGTGGTAAAATGGGCACTAATTCCATTCTCATTGGAGAATAAAACTTCAACAGAGGCTCAGTCTGTTCCAGAGTGTAAACTGGTTTGTAAATAGTACTTTTTATTTATGACAGTACTTAGAACAGTCTTCTTGAAACTTGAACGTTCAAATGATTTTACACTGAGAAGATCACTGCCTAAGAAGCAGCATTTAATTCGGTAGATACCTGAACATTGTTTGGAGCAAGCATGTTGATGTGCATGTCTAATGCAGGCAATTTTTTTCTGAATTAATTTTTAAAAATCTATAGGTTTTGACAGTAATACCTACTTTGAGATATGTCTATATATCTTAGGAAGTTATCAGATCTGTGTCTGACTCAGGTACTCTTACATCTTGCTGAGAGGGCATGACAACACTCAGAGAGATAGAAGGGAGCTGGGGGTGTTTCTAATTTTCCGTCGCTGGAGCTGCAGACAGGTTTGAGATGCTGAGGCCAGGACTTTAGCAGTGTACAGAAGTGGATGGACCTTTGTGTGCAAAATGAGACCATACAAAGTGTCCAACATGAGATTTATTTCATGTAATTTTAATATAGATAGCAAGACTGGACTTGAGAACATGAAGTAGTATTTATGGACAGCACAGCCACCTGTTGTACAAGAGAAAATTCCTCAGAATTAGCTGGTTTTGTGCACAACTGGGCTGGAAAACTGGAGCAGGTAGAGTGGGGCATGACACTGACCGTACTCTGGGAGGTTTCAGCTGGGGTAGAAAGGAGTGTCTACTATGCGATGTCGGTAAGCAGCATGGAGGCGATCTGGAAAATGACTGTGAGCCCTCAACTGCAAATTAGTGGCTCAAGTGTTGTCTTGGCCATTTCACTTTCCTTTGCCGTCAGTTTACTGTCTGTGTGAGTGTATCAGCACTGCTGACTCCTCGCTGGGTAAAACCAGACAACGCAGCATTGCAGCACCGTAGTAAATGGCTGAGTGAACTAAACATCTGAAGTATTCCTTGGTTCTTTCCTTCCCTGCCCCAATCCTGGTGGTACAGCTCAGAGCTCAGTGGTGTCACCGTGCACGTGCTGTGTCTGAATGCAAAAATTCTCCGCTAAGCCTACTAGAAGGGCCCTCATTTGCATCTGTTTTCCAGTCTTTCTTCCCTGCTCTTGAGTTTGCGGGTATTTGCTGAAAATGTACTCGTTTTGCTCATTGTGCAAAGTTCCACTGCAGTTCCAGCTCCTATAGGCTCTGTGAAAATCCTGGCCATTTTATCTAATGAAGGATAAGTAAGAAAATGTCAACATTTTTCATTACTGTTAATAGAGAGCTTGAGAAAACTAAACTTTGTAGGTGCTCCCTTCTGTGTATGGGTAGTTCAAATTCTTGTGGTTTTCTGTTGTTCAGGTACTCATCCAGAAATGATAGCAGCTCCCACAGTCATTATTAGCCTGCGCAGAACTCCCTTGCCTTTGCACACAGCTCCTGGTGGGCAGGCGCTATAAATCCAGTTTCAGCGCCTGCCAGCTGTCTGTCTCGGCACCCCTTCAGCAGCTTTGTATTCTGTGGCTCGATTCTTCATTGCCTGCAGGTTCACAAGTGTTAGGGGCTCCAGCTGTGTGAGGATTTGTCCCTGAGCCCAGATTTGTCCCCTAGACCAGCATGACTTCTGTGTGAACTTGCTGTGTTGGCAGTAGCATGTCCAGGTTTTACTGAGCCCGTCCCATTCTCCCAGATGATCTCCAGAGAGGATCTTTCAAAAAGAAGCTGAGAAGTGATCGCCTGACAGATCTCATCCAGCCATGGCTCTGCACTGTACCCAAGTGCCATTTCCCTATGAAGCCCTTTCATCCCCTAGTCAGTCAAGATGCTGGGTGAACGCCACTATGCTCCCATTTGAATTGGGAGCTTTTCAAGTTGTCTCTTATATTTTATTTCTACTCTGATATTACTACATTTTTATTCATTCTGTCTTGAAAGACATAACTTGCCTGTTATAACTGCATGCCCTTTTGCTGTTTTGGTATGTTGTGTTTCTTTTTCCTACGAGGACTTCATTTACTTAGAAATGCTGAATATGATACAGAATAAGTAAAAGTAGAAAGCTTTCATTTTATCCTCAACCAACTGAGGACTTGGTAGCTACAGCGTCCAAAGCCTCAGGAATATGAGTACAGAAAGCAAAGAAGTACAGAAAACAAATTAAAAATAGAAGTGACTTCCTATATTGTAAAATGTTGCAAACAAAAGCACTTCGTATTTCCCTCGCTGTCTGTGTGTAAGTATTCAACAACAAATCAATCCCACCCTACAGTGAGTGATTCTTGTCCTTCGTTTTAATCTATGCAGAGAGCGGCAGCGTTGGGAAAAGGAAGTGAATTTTACCAGGATTGCGTCTTGGCTGCTCCACCCTCTTTCCAAAGACAAATTCCGGGGTCCTTCAAGGCTTTAATTGTACTTCTCCAAGAATCAGAGCACAGACATTTGTTTTCCCCCTTGCTGCTTTGTATGCTTCCCCAGCAGCTCCTCCCATAACGTTGCTGAAGGCTGTGTTGTTCTCTTGTTTGCTTCACGCTTTAATTTCCAGGGGCTTTGCCTTAATGTTGTGGCTTCTCAGCATAGGAGGGTTATCTACCATTCCTAGGGTGGAGGAGGTAGGCAGAAAATAATTCCCAATATCAGCTTCTTGATGACAATAGTCTGTGTTAGAAACACATCTATTCAGTCACTGCATTGAGCAAGGGCAGATTTTCATCAAAAGAAGCTCCCGGAGGGGTTACTTACTTTGAAGGAAATACAATAATTAAAGCACTCTACAAAATAGTGGGTGAAGAAATGCATAACATTTCAGCTAAATTTTATGCTACGCTGAGCACTTTTTTGACCTTCATCTCCAAATGGTAAATGGAAATGCGGTTTTGAAAGCCTCAGTATGTACTGGTAGGACAACTTGATTGTTTCCTCTGTAATTCTTCCTAGGAAAAAAAAAAAAAGGCAACAAAAATATGATAGCACTGTCATATTAGCAGCTGAAGCTGTTTAGAGCCCAGTCAGACTAACATTAACAAATGATGATAATTAGGCTTGATTTGCATATTAAAATTGTCTTAATTAAACACCGATTCTGTAAACGTTTAAAGGCTGTAATCGATCTCTTGCAGGCTCTCTTGGTTATTTATATGATCTAATAAAGGCTAGAGGCCTTGTTAATAAGACCTCTATTTCCTAACTTGTATGTGTCAATGAGATTATTTCACTGACAATTATGGAGCAGACTGCCATTAATAGCTCACAAAACCCGAATGCTGGAATTGTTTTGTCTGAGGCTATATACATCATATAACTCCTTTGATGGGAACCTGCTGTTTTTCCACTCAGATGGGGGCCCGTGCTACAATCCCAGGAAAGATATTTCATGAGGAGCTTTCGTCAATGTAAAGTCAAACTTGCGGTGTCCTGTGAGCTGTTTGAAAAATGGGCCTAGTATTTATACAGCATTGAGCTTAGTCGTGATACATTTGGTCCCAGATCTAATCCTGGCAACTCCAGCAGGCCGAGCTTTGTGAGAATTTTTTTTTTTTTAATTTAAGAGGTAATGCAGTCATGCTGTAATTTTACAAGACGTCTTTGAAAAGGCTTCCAGGAGTTTTACTTCTCCTCAGTATCTCTACGATCTTGTGCCATGTTGTGAGCATCTTGGGAAAATGGTACTAAAACAGCTGAGGAGCTCTTGCTTCCCAGATGCTAAATGTTTATATTCCCTCTGCCCCCAATAACCTTGTTGTGACAAAAACATTTTGGGGAAGGTGTTTATATTGCTTTGGAATAATTTTTTTTCAATATTTTTATTTTACTTATCTTCTTACACATGAAGGACTATGGATGTATATAGGTAGATACATATGGTGTTTACAGTTACTGCCTGGCACTGGGATGCAGACAGGCTTTTGCTGATACTTATTCCTATAATGACCAAGGCCATCGGTGGCTCGTGTGTGCTACGCTGGGGGTGCTGGGAAGTATGAGGGGCCAAAAGGAAGCAAAAGATTGCACCTCGGGGGGTAATAGACAGGACGGGTGACCAGCAAAAGTATTCTATTCCATATACGTCATATTCAGTATAAAATTGAGTGACCACAGGGGTTAAGCTCTTCCTCAATGGCTGGCGTCTGAGGAGGACTCCTTCCAATCTTCTGCCTTTGGTCCCGATCCTGAGTTCCGGAATTCAGCTCTTGTGTCCAGCTCCCCTCTGCCTGAGCCTGGGGCTTCCCTGGTGCCACCTGCTCTGCAGCATCCACGTTGGCTGCTATCAGAGGGGAGTCAGGTTCGGTACCGGTTTTGTATATATTTGTTTATAATTTATATTTTTTATTACTCCCTTGTTAGTATTATTATTGTTTTATTAAAACTATTTTAGTTTTCTTTTCCAATCCATAAGCTTCTCTGCCTTATTCCCTTTCCCTTTGCAGGAGGAGAGCGGGTTGGAAAGCATCTCTCACTCCTTCAGCGGCCAGCCCAGCTGTAATCCTAGACACAGTGTTTCTAGCCAAATAGTTTGAATTTTCTCCTCTCATCTTGGTCTCTCAGGTCAACAATGTTGTTATACCCAAAGTGGCAGTAGCTGGGAAAGCCCAATCATGGTGAGCAAGTGATGTGCTTTCCACCTCTGTTCAGATCCTGGTTTCTTTGCCAAGATCCCTCTCTGGGAACTCGTCAATCCCTTCGTGTTGGTTGAAGGAGGAAATGGGGATCAAAAACCCACCTGACTTCAGGAGTGCTGTTCAACAGGTTTGCAGGGTAACAAAAGAGAACTGCAGACATGTTAAGTCTGTTTAAGTTTGCCCTTTTTTGTTTTTCTTATTTTGGTATTTTTCTCTGTGCATTTGCCATTTTATGTTTGGATGAGATGCATTTGATGCATAATGACTGGCAGAACAAAATCCAGAGTGTGGGTGCAGGAAGCTTACAAATTTGTTTATACCAGTAGGAGTAAACACTCTCCAAATGACTGTCAGACAAGGCAATATCTTTGATCTTATTGACTTACAGTTGGTTTATACTGACTCTTTGAAGGGAAGAAATTCTCCAGCTTTTTATCTTTTTCTTTTTTAAACTTTTGAGTCACCTCATTTATCTTATTTAATAACCACAGTTGTGTATGTGTCTGCTTTTTTTCTCTCTACTGTCTTTTTCAGTTAAGAACACTTAGTTCTTCTCATGTTTGGAAAAATAACCAGTGTTTTCATATGAATGGACATAAGGCAACAGTTTGGCATTTGGGCCAAAATTGTGCTTTTAAAATCCTTCAGACCGCTACTCAACTTCTCATCTTCTGATAAGATCAGAAGATAGTACATGATGTTACTTTGCTCAGTTGCTGATTTCTTAAGACTTTTTTCTACAGCAGCAGAAATGGGATTCACAGGTGAGGAAACAAATCTTGAGTGTAAACACTAACAACGATGCTCAGGAGCTGGAGATGCAGATGTAGAAGCCACATGTCTGCAGAAGCCGAACAAAAATCAGCCAAACAGCTTCTCATGCCTTTTCCAGTTTTCTTGCAGGCCAGATGCTATTCACTTCTAACAGAGAAAAAGTAAAAACTTTCCAAGCATGAAACTTAAATTTCAAGACCTCTATCTTTAAAACCGGGAGGGAAGAAAAGGTTTCCCATGCAGCCCTCTCACTTTTTCTCATATATAATTGAATTTTGTGTTCATTGTTTTATTCTGCTTTCACGTAATTTCATTTTCAAAGCCAACAGAAATTCTTTTGTATTTCTTTTCTGTGCTTTCACTGTGCTCATAACTTTTCCAATTGCATTCCACCAGCAACTTCCACTCATTTATAATTCATCTTTTTTACATTAAAGCAATAGAGCTCATAATGCTTAACGTTAGACAGTCCTACTAGATTTCTGTCAATTGCACTTTACTCTCCTGAAAACAGCTGGTGTATTTTGCAAAATATTGGAATGCCACGTTAATTTAAAGTAAAATCCAGTTGCAGTAAAAATGAGTCGCCTGATTCTGTAGGTGAAGAGGCCGTATCCCGTGCTGAGAAGTCTGCAGTGAAAGCGCTTCAGTTTAGGGGATTTCCCTGGCCATCCCTGCTCCTGCACTGCTCATCCTTTTCTTGCTGGGACATTTAAACCCCAGGCATTACTCTGGATAGGAGAGATACAGTTACCCAATTTGGCTCTTCTGGTGCTGACAGGGTGATGTATGTTCACCCGCCTTACGAATCCTTATTAAGATGCAGTTGCTTTCGTTACTAAAGCCATCTGCCAATGTCTACCAGGGCAATAATACACAGGTCTGCTTTTAGTGAAAGAATTTCAGTATACTTGAGGGGGTTTTTTAAATTTTTTTTTTTTTTTAAAGAATGATGGATCCAGCAAAGAAATTTCTCCCTCCCCCTTTCTGGATAGTCTCTCCTGGGTGTGCAGGTGGAACTGTGCTTGTGTGTGATATCTCCAAGTAGACATGACTTTTCTCTCTATTCACAGAAGCAGGTACAGGAAGGTATCTGCTTGCTGTAAAACCTCTTTTCCTCCTTATATAGTTAGAAGTTTGATGTCTCTTACAGAAGTTTAGTGAGGAGAAAATCCCACACGGTCATGTCTGTTTAAATAATGCCTGAGGTTACAGGTTTCCACAGACTGCGGTACAAAAATCTAAGTGTCGGTAGAAGACAAAAAGATAATTCACTTTCATCTCGAGAACAAAGCTGAACAGAGGAGCTTTTTTCAACTTTTCTAATTCATAAAACATTTATCTTAGAGTCAGGTTATATTATGCTGGCAAGAATATAATCTGTCAGCATTTCTACTATAAACTCCTGTTTTTACTGTTTTTTAGGAGAGCCTTAGAGGTTCACTTTGAACAGATTTAGCATACAAGGTCTTGGCCTAGAAACATACTTTTCCTCCCAATTAAGAAAAATGAATATGACTGCATGTTCAGTGCAAAAGACATATTAATGCTGTGTTCAGGTGAAAGTTCAGATGCAGAAAAATGAGATAGTTCAAGAGTATCCCAGAGCAAGATTGCTGTAGTTTTTTCTGTATTTTAATAGCAGGTGTTGCTAACTCTGAAATGAAAGGAAGGCTGGTCTTTGATGAAGAGTGTGGTACAGGCTTAGCTGTCAGGCACACCTCTATTTCTAGTTCCTATTGCTTACCAGCTTTAGAAAAATGCTGTTTATCAGGGTTTTAATGCTTCGCAGATTGAAAGTTGTTTAAGTTCATGCTTTTTTAAGAGATTCAAAATTCCATTTTGTTTCTTTAGGAAGATGTAGTGAATAAAGTTTAAAAAGGTAAAAATAATCTCTCTGTGAGAAAGGGAGATCACTGTAACAGCAAGGAGCCCGACAGCTGATGTTCTTTGACTTTGGTGTATATACCTGCCTCTGTGAGTCTGTGTGCAATACGGCACAGAAATGACAGTTACAAGTTAATTTGATTCCCCAGTTACAGGATTACAAAATATGTGAGTAGTGCCCTGGCCTTACCCTTGGTGTAACGTCAAGGAACAGTCTTCTCCACATGACTTTTTTCCCTCAGGGTCTATTCCAAGCGAGGAGAACAGCAGTGAACACCATGCTTTAGGTGCTGTGCTTGAGCTGATCGAGTAAAACCTGGGGTGACAGATGGTAAAATTGTGCTTTTAAACAGCTCTCAGAGTAGCTGGGAGATGGATGTGGTTTTGCCCTGCTCTGAGCAGTGCCCTCTGGGTGAGACGGGATGGGGCAGATGTAGAAGAGAGCGGCTCTTGCTGCGGGCACCTGGGCTGGGCTGGCAGAGGGGACACACAGACTTGGTGTGGTGCAGGACATAGCCGAACAGCTGAATTGCTGCGGGCTGGGCTGTAAGGAGAGACTAAAAGAAAGCTGTTTTGCGAAGGTAGAGGGCGTGGGTGTTTTTAGACTCTTTCCTCCAGTTTCTGTGTGTTTACCTGTCATAGCCCATGAGTTGTCTCTTTTAAAAATTACCTTGTTACAGCTTGCGCTCCGATAAAGACATTCAAATCCCCTTTGATGTTTCCAGTGCACAACTGCAGGATAACAAAGCCAGCAATTCGCCGGCAGCGTAGAGTGACTTCAGAGCCCACAGCCCTGCTGGAGGTGTCACACGTTCCCTCACTTGATGCAAGGTGCAGGTGGACCAAGCAGACAGACCATGTCATGAATAAGGCAAGGATTGCAGCAGGAGTCGGGATTTTAATTATTGCGCTTGGCTGTAAAAAGGGAAGCCCTTGGGTGTATTCAGCAAGGGAGATTGAGAAGGGTTAGACCTTCCCTAACGAGTCAATAGCTGGTAATCGCAGTGCACTTAACATCATGCTTGCTTTAGGAAAAGTTCAAGCCTAGTGAAGTGAGCTTCCTAAGCATTAGATTATCTGACTTCCTGGAAAAAATTTACCTAGAAAAAATTTACCTATGTAAGGTCAAGGGTTTCATTTGAAGTACTACGGTGTTTTCCCCCAAATAAAATCAAAGCTCTTATGAAAAATTGTAGAGATGTTTTGTTTGTTTTTAGTGAAGAGAATGAGGTAAACAGTTCCTCTGCTGAGCGCTTCATGGTTTGAACACTTTTCTTAGGTTGGTTCTTCTGAATGAACATATTTCTGTGAGTTAATTTCTAAGTGAACCAAGCAACTGCAAATAAATCTTTTCTCTGAAAACTGTTTAGATAAATCTCCTACTGAGATGCTGTTATCTAAAAGCTCGTCTCATATCAAACTAATAAAGATAATTACGTATTACACCTATTGTGTTGCACTCAGCTTGATCTAATGGATTTGTTAGCTTGATTTTTGAACTTGGCAAAGTAAGGTTGTTCATGTCAGATTTTTATGTATAGCAGGGCATTCGAAATCCAGAAAAATAAATCAGCAGAGTTTAAAAAACATGAGTAGTTTTTAAATGATTCTCGACAGTTTTGGGCTATGTGTTTTCTCCAAAGGTGCTTGAATTTTGGCTGGTTAGGTTTGGGAGTTTCTTTGCTGTTGCTGCTGTGCTGGTAATTAAAATAAGAATAGGAAGATTCAATCACCATGTTACATAGTTAATGATTGAACTTAATTCTCCTAATGCAAAGAAGCTGTTTTATATTAATTATATATGAATATACATTAATCCTGTCTTGCCCTGGTATTTGTATATCTGTGTGGACATGATAGGGAGGATTTGCAGCAGAATTTCATTATTGATTCTGAAATCTTGGGCTTTTATCTGTGAAAGTAAGAACAAAAAATCATTTGCATTTAGGTTCCTTGTTTAACTACTTTTGCAGCAGGATTACTGTTCGCAGATCCATAGCTCCGAAGGTCAGGCTGGTTTTCTACAATACTCGATTGGATGCTTAAAAAAAGAAATGTTTTCTCCATCTGACACCTTTTAGATAGCTCCAGTCCAAAGTGAGCAATTAGTATTTGTGCTCATTGGAAGCTGAGAGGTTGATAGGCTCTGTAATATAATGTCATGCTCTTTCTAAGCACTGATTCTAATGTTAATTTTTGAGTTTCAAATTGGAAAATTGTATGTGTGTGTGAATATTTTAAAAAAAAAACACACAACATCACAGAACACTTCCTGTTTTGTTTTCTTTGAATGTTGTTGTTGTCTGTGTATTTTCTGCAGAGGAAGAATGTATGGTTATTAATGTAATTGGGCAGTAGCTGAAGGAGGGAACAGAACCGAGATTTCCTCCATTCGTACTTTAGTCAAGACCTGATGACTTGGTTAACAATAATAATGTATTCTTCATCATTTACTGCCCTTTATACTGCTGGAGTGTCATATGCAAGGAGACTGGATGGTGGAAAAAATGAGCCCTTTTACAGCTGCAGTGTTCTGCTGTGATGTTTTGGTTTTTCTCCTTTCTTGATAATGTCCTCTGTCACTGGTCAGTGAGACCTGGAGGGTAACAGCAAAGGAGCGTGGTTTTCCCTAACGGACAACTTCCCTAACATTAAGACAATCTCCTCCTTTTTCCTCTCCTCTTTCCCTTTTTCAGATGTTTGCTCCTGCTTGCCTTGAACCTTCAGGAAATTCAGTTAGATGGCAGATGCTGGTTCCAAGATGACAAGATGCTGTTAGTAAGCCGAGGAGTAATTTGTGAGGCGTTCCGGTGAAATTCCCCTGAACAAGAACTGCTTCAAATTTTGCTCCAAGGGAGCTTAAGCCTGGAACGTGGGCACACATTGAAGGAAGCAGGGGTCCTGGTGGTGCTGTAGCAGATTGTTTTAAAAGTAAAGACTGCAAAGCCGGTTGTGTGTGCAAAAGGGGTATCATTAACTTACTGCTCAGCCCTTGATGCCGAAAGCTCAGTGCGTTCTTAACATAACTCTCTGATTCAGAGAAGATTTATTATTGTTTGATTTTGCTGGGACATTACAGCTAAATATTAAGCTTTCCAGCTTTATCTTTATGGCATCTGTGTCTGCAAAACTCTGATTTCCTGGTGTTGGTAAAGAAAACACTAGCTGTGCATTGAATGAAAATAAAGTGGCACTTTGGAAATTATGTCTCCTCAGTAGTATTGAGAAACACTTTAAAGAACCATTGCCTTTGTCTAGCTTTTATTATTATTATTACTATTATTAAAATCCTATTTGGGTAGTTTATACTGAATTGACTTACAAAAGGGAAATCAGAAATTTTGCCCTCATTTTGTGGCACAGCATCCATCTGATTTTCTGTTTTGTTTTCTTTTGTTTGTGGTCGCATGCCTTTTCTGTGTATATATCAGTATTTGAGAATGTCTGGGGGTAAATACTATGCCCTGCTGAGCAACAGCAGTTATTTTACAAGGGCTATTCTTTACATATGAAACATGCACCAACATTTGGTTTTTTACCGCAGACTAGGTACAATTGATATTGCTACTAGGCCACAAGATAGATTTTATGTCCTTGAAATACTTTCTTGCTCGACTGCTCATATGTGTTTGGTTATCTTTGTTTCCTATTATGTTATCTTTATCAAACTCAATTTGTCTGTCGGTATCTTGGGAATTTTGTGTAATTACGTTTCTATTTCAATGCTGAATTTATAATTGGATAATAATTATTCCAGTTTTCTTTTTCTTGGGATTTATTGGCTCATATTTTATTATTTAGAAATCATGCAATATACAGTTTTTTGGGGGGCTGGGGTTTTTTAGCACTTTTTTCCTCTGTTAAGTTTATTGAAACATGTGGAGGACTCAAGAACTGCACTCTGGCAACTTTTTTTTTGCGAACAGTGGATGCTGTTCTTCCTTTTTAAAGACAGTGAATTGCTTGTAATAGTCCAGGGCCCTTTTTTCTTGTTATGTTTATCTTGCACTTCTTCCATGGGAATAATACTCATTTCATAGCTTGAACTCAATAGTGTGTGTGTCCTTGAAGCAGAAACTACTTTAAGACAGAAAGGTAAATGAAAGATGCAATAATATACAAAATGGTGCTTGTCAGAATAGCCCACTGCCTTTTTTGGTGACATTTTTTAAACAAAAAGAATTTTCTGAAGCAATAACTTTTTTATCAGAAATTTTTATTCTAATGCCATATGAAATGGACTGGAAAGAGTCTTCTTGGTCTCCAAGTTCAGGCAAAAGATCACATGTGGGAGAAGGTCATTTATTTCCAGACTTTTCAAGCAGCTTCTTATGATTAATGAGAATTTTGTATCCCCACTCTTTGGAGCGGAAGGGAGTTTTCATATCTCACTGTTTGAGAACTGCCTTCTAATTTCCAACTGAAATTTATCTGCAGATAATGAATACCCATATGTTCCTGCGTCAACACTGCTCTTCAGCTTCAATAGCTCTTTTCCCTCTTTGCTCTTAACCCCTGAGATATTTACAACAGCAATCTAATCCCCTTTAACTGCTGTGTTGTTGGACTGAGCTCTCCTAAATGGTTCAGAGATGTAATATGAACTACAGAGTATTATCGAGTAGTGTCTCTCCAGAATTACTTTGTGGTCAAACCTCATTAACTACTTTCCTGAAATAACTTGTTGCAAACAGTGAGAATATACTGAGAAAGCATGCTGGTGATAAAAATGTAGGAGGTTATGTCAGTGAAAAAGAGAATTCAAATATCCTGTGTCAGAGTAGGAGTTATTTTAAAATTTGTTTTCCAGATTAGGAAAATAAAAGCAGAATTAAGGTGATGGTATAAATTCTAAAAGCATGGCAGAGGTATGATTAACCTATGTTACCCCTTCTCCTGAGAGGCTGATTCATCCTGAATGAGTACAGAGAATGACTACTAAGATGAGTAGAGGAATTTCAAATCTTCGCTTGGGCTTTTTTCTTCTTTCCAGAAAAATGCAACAAATTGTCTTTCAATACCAGTGTCAATAGAATGTTTTCTTGAAGTGAAAACTTGTTCTTCAGGCTATGATTATGCTATTTGAAGCGGAGTTTCACTTTTAATAGGAAGTATTTTCGTTACTGTTACCTGTGAAGCCAGTGATTTCTATGAAAAGAGAGAAGTACATCTGTTGAAAAAGAGAAGGGCATCTATTTTTAATACTTCTGCCTTCCCATCTTGAAGACTCTGGGTTTTTTAGCAGGAGATACTGTAGTTGGATGCCTCCTGTACTGGGAGAACAAGTCAGATATCAGTGATGACATCTGACATATGTTACTGCACTATGTAGGTCACTTATGGCCTAATGTGGAAGATGACAAAAGATAATTAATTTTGATTTCATGCTTGTGATTCCTTAAGGAAGACTTTAATGGTGTGTGTGTAATACCAAGAGACATGTTCTGAGTTGCTGCCTAAGAGCAGGAGCTCAGTCTTTTGGAAGCAGTGATTACACCTTCTAATTCAAACCCTCCAGCAAGGGAGGTGCCTTTTTTTCATGGTATTTGAATGCACTGTTTCTGATAGCTACTGTGTGAAGTAAGGATAGATATCCTTAGTAATTGTCAGGAATGTGTTCCTCTTAGAGCAACCGGGAGCTGCTTTTGAGCACACAAAGTGCCTTGGTTTGCACACAGCCATAAAATCAAGGTCTTTCTATTTGCAAGGGTATGGAATAATTTATATCACTATAACTTATTCAGTTGCTTTCTTTTTATGTTTAATTCCTAGGGTCTCCGTGTTTACGCATTCTGTGGTCACCTGCAGCACTGTAATTATACAACATTCAACATGAAGGTAAGTTCTGTGGCCGTATTTCCTTTAAATTTTTTAGTTGTCGTGTTCCCTTCTCTGGTAACGCTGTCATGCACTTTGGTGTGAAATAACCACCTCTTGCAGCTCCCTTTGGTATTAGCCATGATTTCTAGAGCAGTTCTATGTGGCACACACCTGCCAGCCACATCAGAGTCCCAGAGACTGATAATAAAGCTGTTCCCTCCTTGTGCCTGTCTCCCTTCTTCTTTGATCAGTGCGTGATACCTAAGCCATTCCTCTTTGTCATGATCATTGAGTTACTTAAACGAAATTTGCTGTTTCCTGGATGGTTAATTTTACAATTGTTGTCTAGGAAGAATCATTTTGATTGAGATTGGTGACAGACTGTGATCTGAATGCCTGTTAACTTTGGAAGGGAAGTAATTTTTTCAAAATGTTACTTTGAGGTGATATGTTCTGACATGATCCAAACATTTGTCATGTATGATTCCTCTAACTCTCCTGGTCACGTTGTTCTTTACAACTGGAGTGGAAGTGGTGAGGCATGTGCTGGGTTCTGCTGCCACTTTTTTTCTCAGGGACTATCTTTCCTGAAAAATATCTCAACAGTGTTCCTGCTCTCTGTGCTCTCACTGCCACTGTCATTACAGGCAGGGCAAGGTACTAATTTTTACTGCAGGAGGTAATTCTCCTCCTGTTCAGTATCACCTACTGCTTACCAACCGCTTGTGTCAACCCTCTGTGTTTATAGGGCAAACCCTGGGGGCTGACACAGCACAAAGTGTGTCATAAGCTTGTGTCAAGGAAGGGAATAAGAATTCCCAAGGCACCTTAATTCTGTTGTGGCCACTTGTGTGTATCTATATATTTAAGGGGCACAACCTGCCTCTCAGTATTTTGAAACATTGTGGTGTAAACCAAAGAATATTTAACAGTAGCAAGAATCAGAAGGGAAATACTATGGCAATACTACAGCACTTGTCTTTAACAGGAGTATTTGCAAAGAGTCTCACGCTCTGATGTGACCTGTAATGATTAACAGGAAGCTGAAAGAATGTGTGCTGATAGTCTTCCAGATAAGCATGTTATTTTGATAAAGAATATTATAGTTGGCATTAAACTCTAGACTAAAATCACTGGTTGACATTCTCAGTGATTGAATTAGTAAAAATGGAAACATCTAGCACAGCATTGATTAAACCGAGTGAGGAATATAATTTCAGAAGCTGTAATTGCAGTTCTATGAATTAACTCTAAAGGTACTGGAAAACTACTGAAGAGACTAAGTAGTTGGTCCCGAGTTGTGCAAGATACAGTTTTTGCATTGCTTGGCAAAGCAGGTGCTATATTTCAACTAAATACAGCACCGGAGAACTGTTTTCTTATCCTCTAGTGCTTGCCCATTAAGAAATCAAAATATTCCACTCTAAGCAAGCTGATTAAGTTGTTTTGAGGGATAACCTTTTTTTGTTAAAAGATGCGTGTTTTATGAGGAAAAAGATTTTTTATAGAAATGTTAGTATTTTCACTACTTTCATGGGAAAGAATTTGGAGGCTGATCATGAACTGTTTAGTCAAAAGTGCAACATCATTTCCAGAGCATCCAACCAAAAGCGTAATGATTAGACGTGGCCAAAGAAGCTTTGCAGCCAGGCAGAGATTTGTTGAAGTCTGGTTTCTTACATCTGAAGTGGCAAAACCAAAGGCTTATTGCTGACAAAAGCTTACCTGCATTTTTTTAAAATTTATTTTTAATATCCTAATGTCATAGGTCTGCAGATCCCATGCGTTGTCAGAAGCCTTGTCTGTAGTGCCAGACTCTGTGGGTGCAGAGCTGTAAATGTGAAAGATCCCAACAGATTCACTTCTTTTTCTGCTTAGGGTGTAGGTCAGTTAAAGTAGGCTCCTAAGTCACTTCACTGGGCTTGTGATAATCATGTCTCAGGCTGCTTGGTGCCCAAAGGAGTTTCAAAAGAACATGAAATTCTAATTACATAGTGTCCTGTAGAGAAAATAAAAGAACAAAGAAAAATTTTTCCCATTAAATCTGAGAGCCATCCAGGCAGTGTGTCCGAAAATTAAAGGGTGTTTTAGGGGAAGGCTATTATATGAGGAAGAAGGAAAAGCAGACTAATGCATTTATACAAATTGAATAAATCGTCATTAAACTCTGTGAAACTGATTAAATCTGAACTATTTACTATACCATGCTTCTGAAAATATAGTTAATACTTTTTGTTAAGCAGGCAACATGTACAGCCAGAACTCTAATGGTGCTTAGCTTCTATAATTAGCCATTTCTCTATGGAACATAACTCCTGCTTTGGCACCCAAAACGTGGCTGTTTGGTGGAAGCTGCCTTGCTGGGACGTGAGCTCTCTGGAGAATCTGGCAGGTCATCATGTTACCCTGGTACAAACCTGTGTAGTTGTGGTTATGTCAGGACTTACAGGATAATGCTTTCAGCGGTGTATAAATTCTGTGGGTTTCCAAGCTGCTTCTCTGCCTGTGGAAAGTTTGAGAAAATTTGAGCCAAATCTATATTGCTGCTTTTGAAGACACAGAAAAATGCATCTTTCATCCTGAGAATTAACACTACCATCCTTTTTACTGCCATGTCCCCATCACATAACTAACTTTGTAGAGAAAAACATTTCAGATGTTTCTTTTCCACTGAGGGTTAAGCTTTTGAGTAGAAATGTGTGTGTGCTTGTAGGGGTGATTTTTTTAGATGGCACTGTGTGTGCTTCAGTTCTCTCCGAAGGCTCCGAGTGCAGCACAAGGTACATGTGAATGTACCCTACCTGGGAAAGCAATGATACCCTCTCTGGAGAAACCTGAGTGAGACTGCATCTAAGAGGCAAATTCCCCTGGTTTATTAATTTTACCGGGATTTTTAATTGTTGGATTCCATATGGCTGCACAAACGTAGGCTCAGGGTGGGCAAAAGGTGGTGGAGGGAACCCCATTGCTGCCAGTGTCAACACCTGGAGGCCAAGGCAGGGATGTCTCAAGTCAGCCCTGGTCTTCTCCTTCTGACTCATGGATGATTATGGAGAGGATAATTCATGCAGAGATGAAATATCAAACCACTAACATTTTTACATTACTATGTGGTTTTGATCAACAACGAAGGGAGAGCAATGCCGTTTCATGCAGTGGTATTCATACAAAGAATGATGATCCAAGCATGACCTAAATAGCTTTTGGAGTCAGTTTCATACCTACTTTGCGCAGCATTTTCCCACCTTGGCAAATGAGCTACGCTGAGGAAGTACAAAGACTGAAGATACTTGGTTGAATCGTTATGAATTTAAAGCAGAGCAAAATATACTCCTTTAAGTGTGTGTGTCTGCGTGTTTGTGTTCAAATAGGAGCATGACTTGTGGTTTGCCTGTGTTTGTGTCTGCCATGCTGTGTTTCTATGATGTGTGCAGCTTACGACATCATTACAGAGGTGACCAAGTTTCCTTAAAACAAAGAAATATTTTTGGAATTACAGGTTATATTAGGAAAACCTAATAAAAACACTGTAAAAAAAAGCTTGATAGCCACTGCCCAATTTTACCTCCTCAAGCCAAAATGCAAACAGCATTTGGGTCATTCTTCCATTGATTTACTGAAGGACGAATAATGTCAGACAGTTTTTAAACAAAAACAAAATTTCAATTTTGTTTACCTCTTCAGCAGTCCAGCTGGATGTCAGCTACCATTTAGCTGGGCCAATAATATTGATATTTGATGTCAGTTCTTATTCATTACTGCACCCAAATGATGCAAAAGTCAGATCTTTCAGATGTTTCTGTGGATGGCCAAATAAAGCCAGAGATGTCTGACTGCATCTAACAGATACAAACAGGAGAAGAACAGAATACAAAATCAAAAACCTGTCTGCTCTTATTGTTATTTATGTATTCAAAGTGCTCACCTCTTTGCATAAACTCAAAGCCTGTTACTTAGAAAGGTTACCTAGTAATATCAAACGTGTTCAATTATACATGCAAAAGGGCTAATAGGTTCTTCCTTGAGTTTATTTCTGTCTCCATGCATAAGAAATATAATTGCAGAACTGAATTGCATTTTAAATACAGATTTTAGTATCATTAGTTAGCTATTTTCAGGCCATCAAACATTGTTAGAAATAAAAATAAATAAATCTGTTCTGTCTCTGTGTCGTGGCAAAGAACAAAAGCTGTTATCAATATACCCTCATTTCACTTGTTGGCAAAAAGCTCTTTCTGATAATAGTGAAACTCTCAGAAAACTGTGCTGGAATCCACTGCCACATCCATTCTCTCAACTATTCATCTTATTCCCTATTTTTGGTAGTGATTTTCCTGGAATGCTCCCTTCCCTTAGCCAGGCGCGCTGTTTAATCACTTCTCATCATCTCTGATGCTCTTGTTGTTCACGGACCTCTACCGTCAGCACGTTACGTGCCTGTTTTATGCATTATGTGTAGACCAGGTAAGATATTCTGAAACTCTAGAAGAATTGGGGAGATCCATGTTTATTTTAGTCGGTTTAAATATTCTTGCTGTCCAACTCAGATACCAGAGTCTTAATAGAGAAGGCTGCATAAACAAGGAAGAATACGTCTAGCAGATACTGAATTCCTCCAGCCCTTTCTGCGAGTCAGCTCCGATAAGCATGGACTTACTCGACTGTGTTCCAAAGACCAAGGAAGCTCACGATGTGTTGGTTTGTATGGGGTGGCTCTCTCAAGGTGTTTCATTCCCATGTCCTCGAGGAAAGGGACCATCTCTTAGCAAAGGTGCTTGGTAATAGGTGTCATACACCTCAATAAGGCAGGGACAGAGTAAAATCTTCTTTTCTTTCATGTGCAGCAGATGAGAAGACCAAGAAACCTTCAGTGTCAGTGTTTAAATGCACCAGCTGCAGTCTGGACTTCTAAATCAGACAAAATGCAGTTTCTTTGCTGTCTTAGTTTGAAGAAATTTGGCTTCCTGGATTATTTTTGGATCAATTTCTTGGTTATAATTTATTCTGAAAAAAACCCATACTGTTAGTCTTGAAGTTTGTTTTATCAAGGCCCAAGTTGCCTTCAAAAACTTGGAATTAACCAGCATTTCTCTTCTCCCCAGTGGAAGTTATTTGTTTGAGATTTTAAATCCAGCGCTGTCAGTATTACTAACTGAAAATCATCATGCCAAGAAAATTCACCTTCCTGTGTTTTAAGCATTTGACACGTTGTGTTACAAGAGGCAAGGTTAGCTCATTCTGCCACAGGACCTCTCTCCTCCTAACACAGGGTTTATATCTTTCGTTACCACAGGGTTGATTTTTGTTATTTCTTTTAAATGCAGGAGTCCCTTCTGGGGCTCTTTGTTGTCACCACACAGGTACTCTCGCAAAGTATGTTGTAACACACACCGAAACAAGCACAAAAGCTTAGATTTGAGAAGACCTTTTGTTCTTCTGCTTGATGGTAGGTTCTAGGAAAGTGTTTCAAACTCATCGAGAAATGGAAAACAAAGAATCGTACTTCAACACTGATGACTGCTGAAAATGCCACTGCCTCTTCTTCTCCTCTATTCTTGCTTTGGCATGGAAAAAAAGGAATGTAGTTTTTCCCAATAATGATACTTGTAGAACCATCCCTTTCAGCTTTCTCTGTCACCAGGCGTTACGGGATGGGTCTCTGCTTGTCTCCAGGCTTTACCTTGAGGCTTCAAGCTCTGTAAGAGGCATTATGTTCTGACCCGGCCAGTCCTTTCAGTCCCCGCTTTGCGGTGTGTTCTCTCTGCTGGATGCCCGTAGTTCTGTGTGGGCTCAGTGCTGTGAGTGCAAGTCATACCTCAGGTTGTTGCGGTGTCTGCTGTAAAAGCGAAAGAACGGAGGGACAGCCACTCTTCCGTGGGAGCTGCGTGGGCCACGGTGCTTGAAGGTCTCCGGTCAGGATCACTGAGACCTCTGTGCTCCAGAAGTGGGACCGCGTGAGATGGGGGAGATGGGGAGCGCTGGGCAGGTGTCTGCTCTCTCATTCGTTTTGAACCACCAGTAAATGGACTGTTTAACTTCTCTAAATTGAAGCTTTTAATCAGATTTTGCTCTCGTTTCCATGTTTGCATATGATGAAGCTATATCTCAACTCTTTGTCATAAAAATTTGAGGTAATGCATAGACAGCTGAGTTTTAGGCAACTCTTTAAAGCCCAAGAAGAGAAAATGTTGCATAATTTTTAACTAGCTTTGACATAATTTGGTTTTGAGTAACTTTAAAAAACATGGATGTTTTAGGTCAGATTTATCCATGGGAAGATCCTCAGCAGAAACTGATTGTTAACTGACCATGCGGTATTTTCTTTTGTGTTTTCAGACTTTATGTTTGCAAATAGAAATATATTGTTAGGTCCATTTGCTCAAAAGTATAACTGAAAGATAAAGAGATTATCTCCTGTAATGTGATTTGTTTCCTTAACTCTGTGTTCTGCGGTGAATCCGACCCTCTATGTATACAATACATGAAGCAAGTGCTGTTTAGCATGCAAAATCGCTAGCGATGTGGAAAACTTTGCCCTTCTTTCTTAGAGGAGAAGAATTAATTTGTATATCCTAAGGAATAAGGATTTTTCTTTAAATTGCATCTCCTGGCCCAGCACGCCAGACTTAACTGTGGCAGATGTGTGCTGTGGGTCCAGGCCTCGGCGTAATTAATTTTTTATTTTAACAGCTGTTTTTCAAACTTGTCGTTTCACAAAACAAACAAAATCCGAATACCGTCTAGATTCTTTTCAATTCAATTTCCCACCTGCAGTACGGTCAAACCTGCCTCTCGATGTGATATTCCACAGGAAATTGTGTTTCCAAATACATGAGAAAGCAGCACACCGTCCCTACCCTCTCTCCTGTAATTCTCTCGTGTGTAGTTCATCCTGCTGGTAAGTTGTGAGACCTGTACCAGCCCTGCCCTTGTTGTCCATGACTCGAATGGGACCGGGTGCAGGCACTCGGGAGCTTTGTGAGGCCAGGGCTCCACACGTGGCTGCTCACACTGAGTCTGCCCACGTCCAGCTCACCCAGCACTCCCAGTTTGCTGGGGTCAGGTGTTGGTGGGAGCTCACGTCACATCAGCCAGGTCACCTGTTAAAATAGGTGCTATCGAGGCGGTTGTGCGTGAGGTACAAGCAGACAAGTTACAGCTCTTCCAGCTAAAAAGCATGTTTGGGCAAAGCTGACTCTTCGAAAGGGCTTGAATTAAATTTAGGTTAGAGAAGTGGGTTTGGGCCAATGATTAGTGTTTGATAAGAGGCAGTTGAAACTGTTTACCACTTACTGAATCATGGCCAAAGGGAAGCAGGGTGCTTGAAACAGTGATGTGCATGGGGCTTTATACAGTGCAAAGTTGGATTTAAAATGATTTTATGTAGGAGTGAAAGTAGGGCCAAATTTGGGAAGGCCTCTGTTATGAAAATGCAATTAATCTGTAGTTGAATAAATATCACTGTTAGAAAGTACTTGAATATCAGATTGATTTAATCTGAAAATAATTGAGAACTCACAGCTGTAGTCCATCAGGGACAGGAATGCAGATTACTCTATTTTGGTATATTTACCTGGGGGTTTTTTGTGAGATATTTTGTGAAATAATGGGATGAGATTTGTTGAATTGACCATTCTTTTGCCTGGAATACTTTGAAACTGGGAGAAACATTCATACTCCTACCGGAGTTCAGAATTGGGCAAGCTTCTGTGAATATATTTTATATATTGCTGCTATTTCTTCTTTATGTGTTTAGTTTCCTGTAAAAAATGCCCAAAGACAAGATGAAGAACCAAATATTGAGTTGAACGTTTTCATTCTGCATGTTCCTTTGATAGTTTCTGTTTAAAAAAAGCACATGTAGTTTACTGACACTTATTTTCTTTCGGTGACTTACATGTTCTGCATTTTAAAATAGACAGTTTCATGTTTCAGCGATAGATCTATTGCCTCTAATGCTAATTTATGAGCTTATGGAAGTGTGTATTACATCTGTATTTTAACATTATTGCAGTGGATACTACCCAGTTTTTAAAAATGTACTTATTTAGACTTTAAGAAACGAAATGACAATAAAATCTCTGTACACATACACAGTGTACCCTAGGAATTTGTTATGCTTATTGCTCTCAGGAGTGTCCAGTCAGGTGATGATGGCACCTACCTTCCCTTCAGTTGCGGTATTTCACAAAATGCAGAGAAAAGCCAGTAATGGCAATTATCATTCATCCCCTCCTCTCACTGCACAGCTCCCAGAATTGAAAGGCACTTCTTTGATGGTTAGAACGGAAAAACAAAATTGATTATTTTAAACCTCTCTGTGGAAGATACTGCTCTCTCTGCAGTACTGTTTGAAGTGCAATGTCAACGATGGCTAGCAGTAACTCTGCAGGGAGCGCAGTGATCTTGGGCTTCGTATGTAAATTTATGCAAAGGGCTTCTGCAAGCCTAGCATGGGTTGTTCTCCTCCACCACCACAAGGCGCTTCATGCTACTTGATGTGGCAAAAGGAAGAGAGATTCCCTCTGTTTCACGCAGCAAGAGGAAAGCCTGCAGAGTGCGTGTGAACAAACAAGAAACCCATGATCCATGGTTATTGCTGAAAGACAGTAGAACTGGAAATTCTGCTGCAGCAAAGTTCTGCCATTTCCATTGATTACTTTTAACAGAGCTCCTCATTTGGAGGACACAAGGGGTGTTCTTTATGAATGTCCATGTGCTATGAAATTAATTAATAGCCTAGAAACAATATCATTTTAGGATACTCTTCATCTGCATTGCAGTCTTCACTGAGAAAATGAGGATAAGAGGAAAAAAATTCTGTCTTGGTATCTTTAAGATTCTGAGTAAGCTCTGGCCCACAAACCTGTTCAATTATCAGCATGTTCGTGTGTTTTTTCCACTTCCAGATGGCTTTGTTTCTCCTCCACTTGCTCATAGCAATAGACTTTTGGTCACCTCTCACACTAAAGAGGCATCTCTGTGCCTCACACTTGTGTTCCAGATTTCCCTTCTGCTCAAAACCTCTCCCGAGGACTGTCTGGTTGTTCCCTTTGCTGTGTTCAGTTGTTTACGTTAACAGCACTCACCTCTCAGTCAGCGTTTCCCGTGTGTGTCTCTGCTTTGTATTTCCCACCAGGACTTGCCACCCAACAGCACGCTTCCGAGTACCTGCAGACAGGCCTCTTGTTAGAGCTGGAGCTGGTCTGGTCCCAGCACGTACCAGCAGTAATTGCAAAGTATTTAATCTCAGACTGTAATTCAGAGTGGCTAATTTGAAGAACTCTACATTTCTACAGCACTTGTGATGAGCTGACATTCTTTCACCCGCATTACAGTAAGCGGTTGGTATGCCTGTCTTCTGGACTGCAGCGTCATGTCAAAAAGGAAAGCATTGACAAAGAATTCCCCTATTATGTTTGTAAAGTATGTTTCCACTTACCACATCCATTATGAACCTCAGCTGCTGGAATGCTTGAGGGAAAAAGAGCCAGCAAAGAGTTGGAACTGGGACAGGAGTGATCTCTGCTTCCTACAGGCATAAAACATCTGTTATCCTGAGGCGTCTCCTTTGAGCTAGTGAGGTAGGTGCTGATATTGCCATGTAAGTGGGATTAAGAGAGAGCTCGGAACAGATTCTTGCAGTTTTGAATCCACCTTTTTTTTAATAATAGATATTGTGTTGTCTCAATTTGTTTATTCAAATGCTCACAGCGCACATAGAGCTGGATTAGAGCAGGAGAATGCTTTTACCCCAGAGCACGCAGTCAGGGCATTCTCAAAGCCTCCACACTGAACCATGATATCAGGGGATTACAGTAAATCAGTAATCACAATAGGTATAGCAAAAATAGCCAAACTCTTACAACAAGTTGTACCAGTTCTACACAGTGAGAAATTAGTTGTTCACTGAGAACTGCTAATAAAGATTGAGGGGTCTTCTCTAGGAACCAACAGAAGCTCTGAGACATAATTTTTTCTGCATCAGTATCTTGGATTCATTTCACCTGCAGAAGAGCTGGTGTCTCACCAGTTCGTATCTATTCAGAGCTGTAAAAAAAAGTCACAGAGAGTGAGGATCAAACCCCAGTTACCTGAGCACTGACTGTTCAGCTGCTTGGAAAAATAAAGGGTTCTTTGTCACTTTGATTGTGATGCAGAAGTCACAACTATAAAATGAAAAGCTACTGAAAAAGCAGACAGGAAGACACTGGTGCTGCCGATAAATAACCCTTAATTATCCCTTTTCCCCCACTCTTGATGAAAATAATTATTAAAAGCAGACCCCTATGCTTGTGATAATCAGCGTAGCTCTGTATTTTTGCTGGGCTAAGTAATTCCATGTCTTTCTAAGATGATGCTATTTTCATTTGAAACTGGGATGATTTAAGCCTGATATTTCAAGAATGGGTGGTGATTGATTAGTCATTGGTCTAATAATGGACTACCTCTGCATTTTTTACCTCCATCTTCATCATATTTTACATAATTCATTTGGCTTAATTGGACATTAAAATCTTTTTTCCCTTTAACGACTGCAGTAGTTTCACCCGCCCCTGCTTGGATTCTCTTGAGATCCCTCTGCCCTTGCTCACTGCTGCTCAAAAAGCCCAATTCCACTCCATGGGATGGGGTCACAGGGGGATGGTACTTTCTCTGCCACGTGTGCATGCCCCCTGTTATTTTCTCTGAGTTTAGTTACTTTTTGCATTACAACAAGGCCTGAGGTAATAACTCTATGAGGTTTCTGATGTGCTTCATGCTGTAAATGTGGGAGGTAATGATTCGTTCTCTTAAAAATATTCACTTTAACACATATGAAATAGTGGTAGAGTTAAGTGACTTCAAATGTGTCCCACAGGGAGCGTTTTAGCAATGCAGATTATGTGAGACTTGTCTCAGCTTGAGGTAGCTGAAGCTATTCCTCATGTGGCCAGTTTGTCTGCTGGCACTTAATGGCAAGGAGGTTTCACTTTCATTTATGTACACACAGCAAACTCCTTCTACTTAGTTTCACAGACTGGTCACAACACTGGTAAAACCAGTAATGAGCTCATCAGCCCTTTGTTCTGCCAGAGGTCAACCAGATTCCCAGTAGTACTGGAAAGGGAAAATAATTATGGACCTTTTTTCTAGTTAGTAAGGGGCCTAAAGCTTGAGTCTCTTTCCACTGAGGTTGATGAAAATCTTGGTCCAGTCATCATAAGAGTCCCTTAAAATACACTTTGTAGAGCTAGAGCTGTTCTGAAAACAAAGGATTTGCAAATCAGTAAATTGAGCTGATTTAATCTGAACTTGTCATAGTGAAAATTAGTTGCCTATTCACTCGCTATTTGGCCATTAAAAGAATATTTGCAGAAGGTCATGAAACAAACACTGACCTGCCTGTAGAGTTAAACTTTGAGGAGGATACTCCTGGGAGGTGTTTATCACAGTCTAAATTGGATAAAGCCGTTTGTTGCAGTTCATATATTACTGATCTTTCAGCAATAAATCCAGAGGTGTGTTCACAAGTGAGAGACAGAATTATTCAGATTTTTATCCGTATTGCTGGTGTGAAACAGAAATTTTCAGGAAATATTTGCCTGAAATATACCTGGTGATTAGCCCATTGTTAATCGTTATTAATATTCACAAGGAAAAAAGGGAAAAGGGAAACTGATGTTTGAAAACATTCTGAAAATTATGTAAATCTTCTAATTCCTGGTGTTACAATTATTTGTGTTACAACGGTCTGCAAGTGCCAACTGAGATTGGGATTATGATGTATGTGGAGCTGAGTGTACCCCTTTTAATGGGAGATCTTCTCTAATAGAAAGATTAAGTCAGCAGGGAAGGTAAAGAGTGGGGGGAGAAACTGTAAAGGCAATTAAAGGACTTACAAAGTCCTTTAAGTGAAGCCTGGCAGAGACCCAGTCTCTGAATCCAGACTAATTGAATCCTTGTATAAATTTTTTCATTACTTCAGTGCGCACACACGAAAAAGTACCAACTTGATTATATAGAATAGGAAGCAAGTCTTACCAGTTTTATGAATCATTCTACATGCTCTTTGTTTAGAGAAAGTAAAAGAACTGAGCTGTGGCTGCTGCAGCATAAAATGTAGCGTAAATGAAAATCAGTACAACAGGAATCCGCTTTTGCACATTTTCTCCTTGGATCTTGTTGTCTCCTCCTTTCACGTTTAGGAAAATCAGTCAAGCCCTGCTGGTCCAGCTTGCTGTTCAGTAAAATATGTCATCAAAAAGGCATAATAAAAAAGACCTTAGTGTGGCAAGAAACACAAAGAAGAAAATGAAGAGCAAGGCAGAGGGCACTTCCAAGAATAACTGAAGTAGTCACTGTAAAAGGAATGAAAAAGCCAAAAGCTCATAGGAGAATTCAAAGTGATTCTGCTTTAAAGCTTTTGAAAATGGCCCATGGCCAGGTGCAAATGAGGTTTTTTAACATATGACTTATCCCTTTCTTTTTCTTTGAATGACATGTAGCTTCAAAATATCCTCAAGCTTGATTACATCCCTCGTTTATTTCTTCCTATTGAAAAGTTGTTATTCCACATCTCCATCTCACCTGATGCAGACAAGGGATGTAATAGAGATGACATCAGGAGAAGCAGTGGTGGAATGTAATAGCTGGCTCATTAACAAAATCCTTTTGTTATGTTTTTTAGTGTAGCAGCTGCCTAGGTATCAGTAATAATTAATGCATTTAATAGTAAGTCTGTGGACAGAGTATGCTGAGGCTCATAAAATATCTGTTTGCATGTGTTGACATGTTATTATCAGAACCCTATCTTCTGTCTGCAGTTGAGGTCTATTGCTGTTTTGTGGAAATCTGGCAAAATATGCTACTGGGCGTCGCATTTTATGCACAGTATGTTTATAACAGGCATCCAGGAAGAAATCATTAAGAAGTTTGCTGAATTTTGACAGCAGGAACTGTTTGAGCGTGCTACTAAGATAGATGATAACCCCTTTGGAGCAGGGCCATCTCCTCTAGGTCCTTTACACAGCACCCAGCACAGTGGGCTGTGCTCCCACACCAGGTTTCTCCAGCACTGCTTCTCTTCAAACAGCATCAGCAAAGCTCAGTGAGGCTCATCCTTTCTGGTGTGGCCACAAATCACCTTGTGAAAGAGAGCTTAAATACGAGTTGGGGTGGTTCAATATATCTGGTACCTACTAATGATTCGATTGTGTAAATTCCTGCGGGAGGGGAGGTTTATTCCTCCTTGTGTTTCTTAGGGATCTGTAGTAGAAATGGGAGAAAATAAATACAGTGGAGAACATGATGGCAAGATTGAAAGAAGGTGTGCCAGCTACTGCAGCGAATTAATTCATAAAAGGAAGAACTTGTAATAAAAGTAGATGAGATTGTTTTTCTTGTAATTATGCAGCTAGTAAAGATCCTTTAATCAGGACCAGTGGGAAGGTCAAAGTCAGCTCTACAGTTGCAGTCACTTTGTGGCAGGGACTGTCTCTGATCAATTCTTGCATAACATCAATTTCAGTGAAGCATTCTCGGTGCTATTATGATCTATTAGCTGGACCATGCTGTTATTTAAGAGAGAAATGTCATATTGGAAATCCATGGTCACAACTGTTGATGACATAAGGAGGAGTCACAGAGCACCCACTGAAGTGTCTTCTCTAACTGCACCGAGTGGGTTTTGTGCAGTCTTGCCCACATGAGCTGTCCATTGATCTAGTTCAAATTTGCTGCGTTGCCAAAGATGTCATTAAGGAGCATTTATTGGATTGAATTGAAGTGTATTGGACACATACAAAATACATTTGAAAACAAGCATATCCTAAAATGAACCAAAACCAGCCCCCTCCCCACGGTATTATTTACTAAAATTTGTCTTTATGAATAGAAAAAGAATTAGGTGTGAAATGCAATAAGATATTAAAAACCTGTCAGACGTTATGAAATAACGGGTGTAAAGGGATCCTCGCGATCGCTGAAGTGGACTGTTGATAGTGATGCACGTAATCTTTCCAGAAGAAAGCGAGAAGAGAGATGTGCTGAAGTGTGGGGAGCTGGTCCAGAAGCCAAGTACATATACGGAGGAGTGGAGGGATCTTTCTACATACTCAATTCCTCTTCCCTTTACCGATGTGATGGATAATGACCTGAGGAAAGGGGACATCCCTCTTGATTGTGCGTGTCCCACTTCGTAGTTGCAGCTGTGTGCCAGCTTCACCGAAACCTCTGCTCTGCTGAGGTACACATTATCAACGTGTTTGAAAGTCAAGTTACAGGGATCTCAGAACAGGCTTCAAAACCTAGTGATCAGTTTTGCAAGAGTTACTTTCTAAAAATCAGTGATGTGTACTTTCATAATTAATCCCGATTCCATGGCACCTAAAAAAGGGGTGGGGAGGAAAGAAGAAAGAGCTTCAGCTTTTTAGCCCAGATAATAGTGCCTGGCAGGTAATATGAATGATACTGTGAGATGCGTCAGGGACAGAAAGAAGGGAGAAGTATTTCTGAAAAAAAATCCTTGTGTGTTTAACATAAAGGATATAGATTGCATGTAAACGAGTACATTTAAACTTTTGGTTTATACTTACAGGCAGGCTCTAGATCAGCAGTGGTGGATGGATGGGGGAACTGCTGCTAATCTGAAATTCAGTACTTTTTTTCACAGCAAACATATGAAAGCATTGCTTGTAAGAGTAAGGGACTGGATTTAATGACTGTTCCAGTCTCACATCCGTAATGATGCGCTTATTTCTGTTAAAAATTTGCTTTAATGAGATCCAGTTGAAACCATGCAACGATTTGGAGAGTAGCTGTTGTATTTGGATGTTTTTATTGTTGTTTGTTTCCAGAATGGCCAGCTTGACCTCATCGTTTGTATAGGATGAACTTCATGAAAGTAGCCAAGTGAAATGAAAGAGAATGAGGTGGGTACAGCTTTTCCATAATATTCAGCACCACAATGTTGGGATGGGATGTAGTTACAGTTACTGAGGTGTTTTTTTTTTTAAAACGGTGAGTGCCGACAGCTTACCCATTGCTTCTGCAAGCAGTGATTACTTTGTTTCATGGTGCTACTCTGTATATTAGTCCCTGTAACAAGCCAGAGTGGAGATCTGACATGCCAAATGATCTTAAAAGATTTCTTTACACTTCCACCATGACAGTGTTTCACAGGCCGTTACTTTCTATTCAAGAAAGCAATGGATATTTTCAGATCTTAATTCCTCTATTTCCAGATAACTCCACACATTTTCTTCCAGGGATTAGTTATGTGAAAGATGTAAAAATTAACTGAATATAAAAAAAAGTCACGGACGCAGCATCTGGCCTGTGTTTTACTGATTCTCAGTTCCATACCGTTGTCACTCTCCTTCAAAATAATATCCTTTAATCTAATCTTACACTCTCACATAAATTGGAAAAGACACTGACTTTGATAACTGTGTGCATACCAGCTGAGCTGGTTTGAGGATTTTGCATCATTATTTAGGAGGTTAAAATGAGAAGTAAATATTTCTGTATTGGTAACTAGAGGTTTCTTTCTCTTATGGTGGCAGGAATTAGCTAAACAAAATTATGTTTGGACATTCTTTGCCCTGCCTTAATTTTTGCATTTATTTGCATGCTACATATTCAAAACACTTGAGCCACTTTTTTAGGTGTTTTGTTTTGTTTTAAATAAATATTGAAGAGGGACGTGATCTTGCTGTCTTTCCTTGCGTAGGTAGTCCTTCTGACTCACTGAAATGAATGAGATTGTCCTTAGCCTGGCTATCAGTGGATGTACAGCAATGAAGGAGCATCTGTTCTGCTCTGATCTTATGCTTCACATTGAAAACATGAGTAGACAAATTAAAAATCAGGACTAAACTGCCTGTGCATCTGTGAGAAAAAAAAGTATAATCACAAGCCATGCTCTCAGGAGACACTAGTATCAGAATTCAAAATAATCTCATTTCTCCTTTTTATCTACAGTTTCTCCTGAACTATTATCTTTAAAAGTCGCATTGTCCTGTTGCTATTAAAGTCAACATAATTGTTAAGAGTCTGTGATAACCTCATATATAATTACTTACATTTATTTAAAGACATGCAATTACTATGTCTGGCACCAATGAATATGCATCCTTATGTCACATGCCTTCTTCTTTGCAGAAGTACAAAAGTGGTGCTTTATTTTGTTTCCAACATTGACAGGGTGATACAATTGCTTCCTGTGACTCCTCTGGTGTGATGAAGCTCTGGGACATTTGGATGTTGGTCCCTATTTTAGCCAGAGATGTGAGCCCACATCCTGCCAGCCAAGTCATCTTTGATCGCTCTAGTAGGATTCTAAAACATTTTGTACCTAAGGGATGGTTTATTTTGAAATCTCTCTAGTTTTTCTCTAGTTCTGAAGCCAGATAGCATGTGCGAAACAGCATAGATGTGTTAGTCGTAAAGAAGAGGTGCTTGATTGTGCCAGTGTTCAGTACGCTTGTTTTCTATGGACTAGATTGGCAAATTTGACTAATGGTCCATTTATGTAAAATGAAAAATGCCCAATAACAAAAAGTGCAGTTAATTACAAAAATAATACGTCAAATACAGAACTGATCACTGGGGTAAGAAACTTTGTGAGACCACCCGTGTTCTAGTATTGTTTATTCTCCAATACTGTTTATTCTTTTATTTGCTAATTCTGTAGTTGCATTTCATAACCAAACTTACTAAGTCCTCTTACAATTGCCTCAGAACTTCGTTGTGTTGACAGGACTGCTTACTATGCACAAAAAAATTGAACTAACCAGTTATTTTTCATCATCAACCCTGTATTACCATGTCAGCAGTATTGTGAGTGAATGTGCATTTTCATCTGAAGAGGGTCTGTTAATCTTCAATTTCAAAGCACGGACAAGTGTTCATGTTCTTGCAGAGAATTAGATCCTAGCTTAGGATATCACTCTTACTCAAAGGTAGTGCAATGTGATATGATAAAATACAATAAAGCATAATGTAATATGAATAAGTATATTGAAAAATATGCATACATTTGCATTATATGTTGTGTGCATAAAATAAAATGCTTCAATAGAATATGGGAGATAATTAAGGAGTCATTAAACAAAAATAATAGTATGATATTGTGTCATAATGACCCACATACTGTGGAAAGTATAATATCAATATATTGAGTCACCTGGCAGAAAACTTTGCCATCCAATTCTCTATTGTTTGTATAGTGATTTCACAGATCTCTCTGCAGACCCATTAGATAAAGTATTTTCCCTTCCAAGGGAAAAAAAAATTACATTGACACTGTCCATTTTTGTCAGCTTCCCAAAGACAAATTTAACCACTATTCTATTATGTGTGTAATTTGGAATAAGAGCTCATTTTTTTGTTCAGGAGGATTTGAAGACATTGTGCATTTTCATTTCTGGAGTATTATGCTGGGTCATTTGCAAAGGAATTGCATCCCTGAAAAATACAGTAGCAATATTTCTAGCCAGATGGGAACTTTCCAGTAGAAAGGTTACCAGCTTCAGGTAATCAAAATGGGCAAATTTTTCCATCATTTGGATAAAATCCAAAACTTTCTCTGCAGGAGTAACCACACAACAGAGAGATCAAATTGGGATGGATGATCACGATGAGGCATAATGCCACAGGATGCAATGGCACCGAGCTAAAGATAGGAACGTATCAAGCTAGAAGAAACCATTGCAATCGCAGTTGTTCAGAGAGCTGCTGCCTGCATCACCTAATTCGGGAGAGAGGGCAAGGCACACTGGGCACTATCCACACACACAGCCCTGTTCTGAATAGGTACCTTGTAGAAATACAAGCGTGGTGATACCGTATTTAACTTATTTGAGGAGTGGCTGGAGGGAATGCATTTTCTGCGCCATGTCCGGAGGGAATGCTGCTGTGTGGTTCAGCAAACCTCTCCCTGCTTGCGGGCAGCAGGTTTCGTTACTGCTAGCACCCAGTCTGGTGTGAAGATCTCTGGGACCTGGGGTTTGAGGATGTTTAACTCATGCTGACACCATGTTGTCACAGCTTTTTTTTGCTAATACTGGAGTTGCCAAGCTAGTTAAAGCAGAGCTAGCCTGCGTAATCCTAAAACGATTCTTGATACATCAGTGAGAGAGTCTGAATGATGTGCTTGTCTGCAGCGCCAGAGAGCTACCTAACATGATCCAGTGGGTTCCTGCATTGTTTGTCTAAAGAGTAATTCATGGATTTGGCCAATCTAAATTTGGTCAATCTAGTTCATCTGAGTCGAGTTAACTAAAAATAATAACCATGTTGAGATAAGTCGGAACAGACAGAATACTCCAAAAATAAATGGTGATGGGAGACTATATCCCATGTGTAACTATCAGCCTGCTGGGCATGAGACATCTCTCTCATTTGGGACCTTTGGCTGTGGAGAAGCTTGGGTGGAATTTTCTGACCTTATCAAAGCATGGCTAAGTTTCCAGCTGTATCCTTCAGTCTCTCCTGGTGCAAGTATTTCTAGTGTAAAATACTGGACTGCATTAATTGTCATCGACACTGGAAGCAACTTGTTCAGCATCTTACATGTGGCTTTAATTACTAGATTGGAAAGCCAGGATTTTTTTTCTTCTGCCTGTTAATTATTTAAATTATAGCTATTAATGATAGAAGGGAGTTGTGAAAATTTTGGTGGTATCAGCAAATGAGATTGAGGTCAGAGACAGTAAGGCCCCGACTAATGGGAGATTTTTGCTTGGTTTTCCTTTGTACTGTTTTCAAGAAATTACTGTTGCAAATGCAACATAGGCAAAGCTATCTTACCTTTTCTTTTGAGTGGTACTATCTTTTGTTGGTATGATGGGAGTTGCTTAACAAAGCGCTGGTGCCAAGAATGAGTTTGTAAGTTACCGGGATTCTCCTGATGGTGTTACTGAGGATGGTCGGTGTTAACTCTAGAGATCTGAATGCTATTCATGGCATGAATACTTGACCCAAAGAGGTTGTGGATGCCCTCTCCCTGGGAATGTTGGATGAGGCCTTGAGCAACCTGGTCTAGTTAAAGGTACTCCTGCCCATGGTAAGGAGGTTGGATTAGGTGATCTCTAAAGTCCCTTCCAACCTAAGACATTCTATGATTCTATGGTAAAGCCGTTTTCTGCTTTATCAGAGCCACACTCAGATCTTAAGTAAATTAATGAAGAGTTGTGTGTAAATCTTTCTGCTTTAGCTACACTCTGCCATACCTTTTCTTCAGCTCAGCTTAGAGCTGGACTTTTCAGTATGGCATACTTGTCAGGGAGAAGAAATTACTTACATGATGAATTACCATTGCACTTCATGTGGATTTTCTTTCTCTTTCTGAAACTCACTCATGGTTTTGCAGTGAGAGTAAGTGACCAAGCTGGCCAGGACTCAGCCCACAATGGGGACAGTGATCTTCAATATTATGCTTAGTGTCAGAAATACAAAGGAACATGTGAATTTTGTGTGTGTGAGTGGTCTCAGAGAGGGGAGCAATTGTGGTAACTCTGCAAGACAGACCGTAATGTAACTAGGTTTTTAAACTGAATTCACCTCTATTTTTTCACATGCAAGTTAACCCACATCTCTATGTGCTTATATTATTGTGAATCTTGAAAACCATCGTGCCATCACCTTTTATGTTTCCAGTTACTGTTTCAAAAATGTACTTCTGGAGAAGCTGTAGAGGGTTCTAGTTTATTTGTTACACTATAACATACTCAAACCAACAAACTAAACAAACCCCACTACGACAGCAACAGTCTAAAATCAGTAGCACTAAGGGCAAGGGAAAGCAAAAATATATTGAAAAATATGCTGCTATATTTTGAACTTTGGAGATACAATGAGGAGTTATCATATAGCTGGCTTCCAACTTAGTCTGTTCTCAGTGCTGAAGAGGTGTGAAGGGTGTGTGATTCTTCTGCCAGGGCATGAATGAGCAACCTCACAATGCCTCCGGACATCGCAAAGGGCAATATGTACCTATTTTATTTAGAGGGGAAGTGTATTAAAAGAACATAAAGGTTGTAAATTAATGTGGAAGTTGAGAAATGCCAATATCAAGATATCTTTGTGGTAGAGGTGGTTTAATTTTAGGAGACTAGAATTCTGGAGGTGCAGGAGACACATTGTTTTAGGAAGTGACTGTCAAACGAATGGTACCACTGCCAGCCGTGCTGGGGTCAGGGCAACTGCTCAGTGTTGCTGTCTAAAAGCCGGCTTCATTTGCTTAATTTACACGTCACGTGACATTGCACAGGACTGTTAGCATGAGAGAGCTGTTAATCCAATGAGTGGCAATTGTTTGCTCTTCAGTCTGGAGTTGGTTTTGGTGTTAAATAGTGGCCTAAAGAATTGGTTTCTCTATATAACCCACCCTTTACTGAGTACAGGATTATTGATGGGGTTTTCTGGGAGACCTATTTGCACTTGGTGTTATTTGGGCTATTACTGATAATCTTAAAGCCACAGGCAATCCACACAGGCCTCATGAGGAATGGAGGCACAGAAATTAAACCTCAGATTGTTAGAATTACTACTAATGTTGAGACTTCAATAAAATTATAGAATTAAAGTTTTCAGATTATTTATCTGGTGACAGTTTCCAGACTCAGAACAGAACTGGCAGAAGTAGTCCTTCTAAATTAAAGGGAAAAATTTCAGAAATATAAATTGTATTTTTAAACTGATATGTGCCTAAGTGAGTATATATTCTGTTTCTTAAAGGAAACATAAATAATACTGATTTATTATACATCAGTCTCATTTATTAAGAGGTTTGATCTTGCAGCAAGGTGCCAGCTCAATTTTCCTCTCAATTTCCTCAATTTCAGGTGGTATACTGGCCACAAAGACAAGCTCTGTTGAGGTGTCAGGTGTCCATCTTTTTGTCTTCTTCACATTCTTGGTTGATTAATACTGCTTAAGTCACATTGAGCTTCAGCCTGGCAGGGTGGGGGATTTTCTAGGATGGAAGAAGCTCTCCTTTGGTGGGAATCTGTCCAGTGGATTTAGCACCTGGTGGCAGGATGTGGGGACAGCAGGGGATGCACCTGTACCTCTCAGATCTCAGTGCGGGTATCAAGAGAGCCAGAGCAGGTCAAGATCTTGACTCTTTCTCTCGTTTGTTTTTTGCAGTTTCTGAAGCTTGCTTTTTGTATTTGTCTCCTTCTTGCTTACAGTTAAAGTCATGCTTGATGAGAGAAAAATCCTCTAGTGCAGAATTTACTGTAGTAATCCTTTTAGAGGCATCTGATTTTGTCCATATTGTGCAATTGTGTGCTGACATTAACGCGTGTTTTTCCCTATGACCCCCATTTCTGACTAAAAAGCTTTTTTCATTACAACACTTTATTGCTCTGTGTTCTTTGATCTCCAAGGCAGATTACTTGATAACATCAATTGATTCCTTAGGGTGCTTCTCCCCTTGTGGTTCAATGCCTGAGCCCCTGCCTCAGTTCTGATTGTCACAGGCTGTCACAGGCAATGCAGTCTCAACTTCGGAAATTTTTACTTGATTTAAGTTATTGCCAATTAATGCAAGCTTTTGATCCCTGATTTGGGACGTTGAGAAAAAAGAAAACAAGAAGAATTAAACAAGCACTTCTGTGAATGCTTTTCCTCCCTCTTTCCTTTCCCACTCTCAGCTTTAGCCAAGCATCTTTCCTTCCTGCTTCCTAGTCCCTGCTGGCGTTGTTTTCACTGCGGGCTGTGCTCCAGCACCCCAGTTCCTTTGGTGTGGCAGCGGCTGGGGCCGTGTGTGCTGCGGTTCTGCCTCCTGCTCCTCTGCGCTCCTCACTGCTCTTCCTCCCCTGCTCCAGGCTGTCGCTGCTTCAGGCAGGACACCCACCCACGGGATGCGGGTGTCCCTGCCCCGATGGGCATGTATGTACATGCATGGACTAATGGGGCACTTGTGTAGATTAACTGGGGGCTTGTGTTTGAATTAATTGGGTGTCAGTGCATAAACCAATGGGGCACACGTGTGTGAGCTGATGGGGCACGCACGCGTGAGATAATGGGGCGCTCGCGCATGAGCTAATTGGATGCTTGCATGTGCATTAATTGGGCACTCATGAATGGATGTAGTAAACTCTGCAAATTGATTTCCAGTATGCAAAGACAGCTTGATATATAGATAGATTGAAATAGATACAGGCATCATTCTTTGGATTTGTCCTGGTACCTGGTTTTTTACACAAGAGCTCAGACAACTTCAGTTCTGGTTATTAATCAATTTGGACTTGATGTAGTGCTAATGCTCCACCTAACACAGTGCCAAGGTCATCAAGTGATGTTTTTAGAACACATCTTTTCAATTCCTTTGAAACATTTACTTTTTTCTTAGAAAACTGAGACTCGTTCATCCTTATTTTGCTGCCTGCTCTGCTTGTCATTCAGGCTTTTCTCAAGTCTATTCATAAAACATAAGCTACAGTCTTGTACGTGACTTGTTCTCTTCCTTTCTCCCATCATGAATTGTTCAATGTCTGTCCCATCAGAACCCTTTTTCTTTGCTATGGGTACAGCACTGCAAGATCTGTGTGTTTTCACTGCCTCCTTACGCACCCTCTTCTATACAACTAAGGATTCACATATTCTATTTCTTTTAAATATAATTGATGCCCATTCTTACAAGTTTTGCTCAATGAGCACAAATGCAGCCTCTTTGCATCTCTTTGCTCTCCGCTCTTTATCTGGTGATCAACATTTTTAATTTGTCTTCACTTTATGGGCTTCATCTTGTCTCCAAGTGCTGCGTCAGTGCTCTGCGTCCGAGCACTGTGCTTGTGCGTCCCTCCTCTGCCAGACCAGTGCAGGGGATGCTTCTGCAGAAACTGGGCCAAGTAGCAACCAGTGACAAGAACCTCTTCTCCCTCCCTTCATTCCAAAATGGGAAAGGGCTAAATGCCAAAGCCAGGTCTTTACTTTATACTGGCAAGTTGCGAGCACGGGTGAGCCTCCATTTCTCCTCTGTCTTGTCAATCTTTTTCTCCTTACTCCAAGCTTGAGTATCCCGTTATAAAACTCAGGACAAAGGAGCCGCTAATCAACAGTCAAGCAAAGATTATGGGGAGAACAAAAGATGTTTTTAAAGTCTGTGGTATGTGTTTGGTCTGTGTCCGAATGTGCATCCTTCCTTTAAACAGATCTGCAGAAAATAAACTTCCAGGTCCATCGTTTGTTGATGAAGCTGTTTGTATACAAGTAAAAGATTTTCAAAAATTATACCTCAGATAGAGGGAACGATGGTGGGCTGGTTCACCTCGCCCTCACTAGTAGAAAGCTTTTGTGCTTTGTCCTTCAAGCTGAAATCTGTGCTTTGGCAGAGCTTTGCAAGAAGCTGTGCGCTTTTAGACGATGTACCAATATTGATGTTTTATCCCTAGGTAGCCTGCCCGTCCTGCGAGTTTGAACTGATGAATCCATTAGTGGACTCCCTGGAGAGATTCTCATGTGGTGTGAGTTGGTTTACACAACTCATGACCTATTTTCTAGTCCCGATCAGGCCACTTAGGCTTGGAAGTCAGATTGGCAACACGTCCATGTCAGCCCTCTCTCTCTGAGGAGTGCTTACAACATCTGTGGGCCATCCTTAATTACTCCTGTGGTGGAGTGCTGGAAGATGACATTATTCAGCAGTAATTCCTTGTCTCCTCATTCTCACTTCTCCCCTCAGTGGTGCTGCATTTCATTTTTCTTGTTCTCAACATTTGTTTTCCTGATCATAAAATTCTCTAATTTGGAGGCAATGGGTAGATTGGAATTTATACAAATATAAGCCAATTGACAGATCATTCTCTCTCCTTGTTTCATGGAAGTATGAAACTATCACTCTCCTTATTTCAGACTGTTGCAGTTTTTCAAAATGGAAGAAGTTGGCAATGAATTTTTCCCTTTTGTTGAACAGGAGGAGAGTTGTGCCATGCAGTATTTCTGTTGTGTCGTGACCATTTTTCAGTATGAGCAAACTCCTCAATATTTAAATTAGCTAGAAAGAAGAGGGATTCTTAAAATATATGACTTTACTTTCAGTACACACATGATTTAAAAATGTATGAAATATTTGTCCTTTGCAAAGGAAAGGGAGGTGGCTTGGAAACCTCTTATTTTACATTTTTGCCCTTGTTGCAGGGTAGTATTTTGTCTCTGGCTGTGTTTTCTTTGCTGAGCTAATGAGGGTGGGTGTACTACTGCAGGCAATTGCTTTGAGCACTGAGCACTTTGAAGAGATTAGCCCCACTGATATTCCCTTCATCTTTGCTAGAGAGGAATGCTTCCTTCCCTGGAGTGCAGGAAGATGGACAGCTATTTAAGAGAGCCAGCCTTTTTCAAGTAGATATCGTAGTACTAAATATTCCCATCTCACCTGCCCGTGTATACCCAGCCTAAACCCAACATTCTAGACGCCAGGGTAGTGCCCCATCGATCAATATCTTGACCCATTAGGGTGTTTCTGAAGACCTCAGGTTGAATGGATTATTATCTGACCAGTTAAATGTTATTCTTCATAGAGAAGCACAGTTTCAGCTGTTCAGGCTGTCAGCCCAAACATGACGATGAGCAAATTGTTTGTTCCAAAAGTAAATGAAGGGAATGTCCACATGATTTTTGCCATCCTTGTATTAAACTAGCAGAAGCTGAACGTTGGAGCTTTATGCATCCCAAGTGGGGCATAACCGATCAAAAATTTTGATTCTCCAGCAGCTATCCACCAACTGAATTAAAATGGTTTGCAACAGGTCGTTTTTTTTCTAATCCCATTTAAACTAGGCGCAAGTCTTAAATGTATTCAGCATCTCTTCTCCAGCATTTACTGCTTTTGTAACTTTACTAGGTCCATGTGTTCTATTTTATATTTATTGTTTATAGTAATTCCGGTTTACAGAGTGCTGCAATTAGCAAATTCCCACGTTGAATGTATTTACAGTGATTGAATGAGAATTCCTTTCTTTCACTCAAACTGCAGAGCTCCATCTCAAGCCTGGCGTAGATACAAGAGCTTCATCTCCTGATTAACTTATTCCTGCAGACAGTCAGAGAGTAAGGACCTCTGAAGGTCATCACAGCCTTTCTTCCCTGAAAGCTCCTCTTAAATATCGACAGCTATCCATGTCTTGTGTTTTGAGTAAAGCATCTGTATTGTATGTAAAGAAGTGAATCAATACTGCATTCATCATTCATATCCTGTAATAAAAGAAAGGGATTTTTGAAATAATATAGTATATTGATCTAGTATTTGTGTGCGCTTTCTATATGTTAAACATGCAAGATGGAATAGCTATGGCATTCTCTGCCAAGGACTGGGTAGGTCAGGGAATCTGTAAGGTGATTTGCATCTTCATCACTGTTGAAATTAAATACATTTTCATCACGAACCAGAGATCATTGGTTACCTGGTAGCTTTGAGGACTGATCCAAAATTGTCTTCAAAGTGTAGAATATATGCTTATGGAAAAAAGAAATTGGGTAGTTTTGTTTAAGGGAAGCAAATACTTGGAGAGAAGAAGACAGAGTACATTGGGACTGGATGCTTTGGAGAACTCTTGTGGCAACCTACGTAACTCAAGGATGTTGCTTCAAACTTAAGGTTAATTTAGGTAATTTGATCTATTTGCCCACCATTCTTGTCCCTTTCAGGAAGCAAAGTTCATATTTTGAATGAAAAGTTTGCAATGAAATGTCAAACACTTTCATATAAAAAACTCTTTGAAACAATCTGTTAGCAGTATATAGCTTTCCACTTTTGGGGAGCGAAAACTATGCTATTCTGTATTGAGTTTGAACAGCACACTTCAGTGTCTCAAACCCTACATTTTTTCTCAAAAACTTGCTATTTTTCCAGTATTCATTTTTAAAAGTAACTGAACTCTAAAAGAAAATTATTTACCTCTGGATACTTGAATTGTGATTACCAAGAAAGTCTTGATTCCTTGGACAGTTTTTCCACTTGGTAAGTGAAATATATTCATGAGCTACTTCTTTTCAGGGCTTGGAAGGTGGCATCTCTTTTTTAAGAAAGAGATAATCTTTAAATTTAAAGTATGCTGTCCTTAGCCTTTTTTTTATTTTTATTTTATTGACAAATTGTCACAGGTGCTAAAATGCACCATCATCACTAACAAATGATCCATGGGGCTATGCAAAATAAATTGATTAACAATATAATCTCCATACAGATGTCCTAGGAGTGCTTGTTATTTTTTATGAACCTTTCTGGCAGTCCTGCTTGTATTTCATGGGCCAAGTGGAAAAAAGTGAGTGAGACAAAGTTGAGGGCATCTCTGCCATTATTCCATTGCTGCTGGTAGTCAGAACTCACTGAAAGAGCTGTCTAACGGACACACAACGACATCAAATGCTAGAAATTTTCTCCTGCCACAGTATCTGCCAGTCTCTAAACAAAACCAGGGGCCTGAAATGAATTTGAGGCCTGAGACAAAATGCCCTTTGTCATGAAAGCATGATTTTCATTTTTTTTTTGTTTTTAATGCTGTTGCACTACTGAGAAAATCGTGATTTATACGCCTTTGAGGCTTTTACCTCATGCTTATGCAGAACTATTCCTCAGAGAAAATTGGATGCAATTTTAGGATTAGAAAACTGACCTAGGAGAGAGAGAGTGCAAAACTTTCATATCCCCTTTTTCCAGATGGATGTTCACTAGGAAGCCTTCAAACTGCTCATAAATATTGTCTGTCCTTTTGTAAAGGCTCCCACCAGCAAGCACATTTCCTGGGTGGAAATACATTTTTTAAACTGAGAGTTTTGGGCAACAAAATTAAGTGGTTTAATTCCCTTTCTTTTTCTGTCGCAAAAACTA
Organism: Apaloderma vittatum; assembly: GCF_000703405.1. Taxonomy (NCBI): domain Eukaryota; kingdom Metazoa; phylum Chordata; class Aves; order Trogoniformes; family Trogonidae; genus Apaloderma; species Apaloderma vittatum. Next base: position 97,541 of record NW_009708744.1, on the reverse strand, counting down.
CACATGATGATGAATGGGAAAATAAGGAAGAAAAGAAACTCTACAGACAGCCTCCAAAGCCAAAGTGTTTGTTTGATTTGATTTTTCCTCTGGAATGAACTTTATTTCTTTGCCTGTCTTTCAATTTGTGAAAATATGTTTTATGTAGAGCTATTATCTCTCTGAGTGTCACATGCTCTTAGGGAGTAGGGTAAAATCTCCTTACCTGTAGTCTTTCATCTCTAAATTAAATTGAGTGAAAAAAAAGGAAATATCTTAAATATTTTAATTAATCTTGTTGTCATTGTTGTTCTTCCCTCTGGAATAAAGCAAAAGAGAGAGTGATGGTGATGCAGAGAGTTCTTTAATGTTGGGTTGATGTCAAACATCATTTCTCTTTTCACATTTTATGTTGTAAATGAATATGCGTGGAATACTTCAGTGATCCTGCCTGGAAACACAGAAAAGCAGAAATGGAGTGTTTCTGGGTCATAGCAAAGGTCAGTTTTGCCAGTATCCCATTGCTAGCAGTGGGCAGGAGGTGATGCAGAGGGAAAATAGATAAAACCGGAGTAAATAAACACTGAGGTTTCTCTGCTGCTTTTCTCCAATGCTCTCTGGATTAGGACCTTCCAGAGGTGGGGACCTCGTGCACTGCACCTGGTGTTCATGGATCTCACCTCTGTTAAACTTGTTTGATTTTTCGGTTTGGAACTTCTTTATATTTCAGCTTCCAACAGATCCCATAGCAATGATAAAGCACTTCCCTGCCTTTGCTTCAAATCTCTTAATGATACCTTCTGATTCTCATACTGTGGGAATTATTGAATAATTGCTCCTCGTTCAACTCTTCCTGCTGGCACATCTTCCCCTACTCTCTTTGCAGAGCTGAAGAGTCTGTGTCTATTTAATCTCCCGGATATATAAGCCATTCCTCATTTTTCTTCATTTGTTGCCCTTCTGTAAATCTTATTTCAGGTTCATTCTTTCAGAAACGAAGGAGAGAGATGAGGCCTGTATGATCTGGTTAAGATGTGCTTAAATCATGGTTTTAAATAGAGGACTAATGAGATCTCCTGGTTTCATTTTCTACCTTTCCCTGCAATAATCTTGACATTATATCAAGCTGATGTTTTCAAAGAAGTATCCCCAGTGGCTGTGAGATCACTCTCCTGAATGACAAAGGATAGTTTACAGTCCATTGTTGGATTAAGTAAATTTTTGTTCATTTGAAACATTTTGTGTTTCTTAGAATTCAGTTTTGTCTGATACTTTATTACTTAATCTGGTAGTATCTTGAGATTCTTCAATGAGTCTGTGAAATGTGCTGTCATCTTAAAAACGTGAATAACTTTATAGTACCAGCGAAAGTCACCTTCCCACTCTTTAAAAAATATTTATTAATGTGCTGACTAGCACAGGTTACAGAATAAATGTGACATTCTTGTGATAATCTGCTCCTATATTTTCCTGACTATGTTCTCCTGGAGAACTTTCCTTCTCCCAGCTTTGGTTGTCAAAAACTCTTGGAAATTCAAGCACATTATGTCAGTCAGGTCACCCTTACTCCTATGCTTCTCAGCACCATCAAAGAACTGGAGCAGATTTCTGATCTGTAGTTTCCTGCCATAAAATCTACAGTAACTCTTCCCTTTACATTGCTCCATGCATCACCTGAATCCATCCTTATTATACAGTTGAGCTCATTAGACATGCAAAGAAACCAGATGTGCCAGCTGGCAGTGTCTCACGCTCTGTTCAGGAGTTGCTGTGACGTTTGCTGCCTTCCATTCCTCTGCTCCTCGGGCCGGGTTGAGAAACAGGTCTTGTACTTCAGTAGCAATTTCAGTTAATTTCTTATTTAAGGTTTCATAAAACTCCTGTTTGAATACTCTCTGCTTTTGGCAAATATTTAATCAATTTATTCTAAGATTTTGGGCTCGTGTTTCCTGTTAAAAACCCAAACCCGGTCAGAGTATGTCTCAGGAGTTACAGAAGCAATCAGCTCTCTGCGTAGCTCTGCGTACTGGTGCGATCGAAGCTGGTTGGATCTGGTTGAAGTAATGCACAGGTGGCTTAGAAATCCGTAAGGAACGTGTCAGCAATTCCTTCAGCCGAAGACACCTATCTAGCTATATAATATAAGGTATTTTGTTTCTCAGCTGGATGCACATCTGAAGTTGGATGGTAGCGTTAAATTTGGATGTTTAGATCAGGAGTTAAATTGTTAACACTGTCCTTGGAGTGCGAGGTTCATTGAATTGGAGAACTTCATTGTGCATTCTGTAAAAAAAAAAAGCAGAACTTAAATTCATTGTTAAATTCTGTTAAATTTTGTTAAATCTGTTAAATTCATTGCCTTCCCTGGCTTACTTGCCAGAACTGTATTAGTAGTTGATAACAGCCTTTGATTCAGGATCATCCCTTTTTGTATTCCAGACTGCAGTCACAGCTGTCTACTTAAAACTCTAATATACAATTATGTGTATTTGGCTAAACAGGTCTTTCCTTACATCAGTGGAATTAGCCCTTCATTTTGTGTCCAGTATTTGAGGGTTTTTTTGGTTTTGTTGTGTATTCTTTTTCCCTCAATTTCATTTACTAGCCAGTTGGCCTGAGTGACATTGGGAATGTCTCTGATGGTTTAATGGGCATTTACAGCAATGACTGTAATTAATGAATAATATTTTAGCTGTGCTTGCAAGCTAAGTTTAGGCACCGGTAAAATAAAGAGTTGCCTAGAGGCATTGACTGATGGATCAGCAAAAAAATGGGCTTCATTTGGGCAGATGAACCCTGAGTCACGGCGCAGGGGAGGCAGATCTGTGCCAGGGCTCAGTGCTGTGGCCGAGAGGGCTCCTCTGCCTCTCCTCCCTGGGCAGTTGTGGGTCCAGGTGCACGATAGATATCTCATGTGGAGAAAGGGAGCTCCAGCATCCTCCCCCAGCGCACACATGTTTAGAGTCCCCAGGCTTTCCTAGCCGGGACTGGGTGAAATCCCTGCCTTTAGAAATACACAGCCTTCCCGTTACAGCTTCTACATCTGACATAAAGCATTTGAATGTGGGAGTGCTGAGCCTTATGATACCGGTATTGTGATTGATGTAACATTCTTGTAATTTTTAATTATGAAATATCGCATTTATTATAGATTTGTCTTAAATTATTTGTGTAAATTGGTAGACATCTCTAATGCTTGGCAGGACATTGCGGGAATAGTAACACAGAATCAAGGAAAACAAGGTTACTGAGTGCAATGAACACTTCTTCTCTGGCATCAGAGCAAAACATAGGGAAAGGAAACAGGAAAGAAAATCAATCAGGAGAGCCAACCCCACAGAATTTATTAAACATTACCTCACAAAGAACTGCCCAGCAAAAGAAAAAAACATGCTCTTCTGAAATATTACTCAAAGTCTTAGCTGGTAGATACATCTGAAGTTTGGAGAGAAGTAGGACATTGTTTGCTGAGAAATGCTGAGCATCCCCATGGCATTGTGTACCTCGTGCAGCACGTTCTCTGTGGCAAGTTAGGTCTCAGCGGGCCAAGGCAGAGGCCATTCTGAGTCTCCGTGCTGGTCCTTCCAAGGCATGAGAGCCTCGGAGCTCTGTAGAGAATTTCTTCTTGATTTCTGCTGTACTGATGCAAAGTGCCCTGGGTTGCTGTTACTGTAGTCCAGCCTAACCAGCTTCAGCCAGCTTCTGTCTACCAGGCACCATAGTGTCTATCCAGGACACTTTCTGAGAACTTGTAGGGGACCCAACTAAGAAGCAGTGTGCTGCAGCATGCTGCTCTGTTTGTTAGGGGTTCATTAAGTTGGACATCTCAGCTCTTCAATATTTTTCAAACACAGCTTCGCTGGGAGTCCTAGTTTAAATTTCCCCTGTGTGCACACGCTGCTGGCCTCAGGGCTCCTGGGGATACCTGCTTCAAACTCTTACACTAACCAGGGACTCTGTCACATATTTTATAATAATCCCTTTTCATTCTTTGCTCATTTGTTTTCTGTTGTTATTTTCCTTTTGCTGCTGTAAAAGCTCTTCTTATATTTGATGTTTGCTTCTGTGATTTGTCCTGATGTTCTCTGCGATTATAAGTTTTAGTAGTACTGATGTGAATGTCTAAATAATTCAGTGGAATGGATCCAAAATGACACAAACGGAATTGCTCGATAGATGAGAGCACAATCATACCCATTAACACAGAGCTGACACTCACCTTACGTACAAGTACGTGCAGATTGCAGTCCTTTGGCTCTGCACAGTTGTGCTCTTCAAGTACATATTCGCAGTCTGTCTGGGCTTTTTAGAATGATGTACCAAGGACTGGACAAGGACATTTCATTGCTAGAAATTACCCTGTTAGGTGAGTGAAGCTGGCTTTTGTGTAAAGATGTGGCAGAGTGACCATTAGGATCCTGCCATCATAAAACGGTCGATACCACGCTCCGGGTGGAATTACTTGCATGGCTCTACCACCTTTAAGCACCGCTGTACCGTGTGTCGCATGTATTTGAAGTGTGCTGCGCTGGGCTTCTCTCTAGTGTTGCCTGAATCACTCTTTTCTTACAATTCCTGAAGGAGACATGAGAACTGTACCCCTCAACAGCCTGGCCGTCGTCGTGGGAGCACAAGGCTTGTTGTCGGTATGTCCTCTGCAGAGGAGGAACACCCACAGCGGTTATTGCGTAGAACTTGTGTGTGCTGCAGCCCAGCCAAAACGGATTCGGGCTTTTCTTGTCTTCATTTGTATGAGAGCAACAAAAACCTTTATGTACTCAATGATTTAAGAGCAGCAAACTCACCTCAGCCCGTCTACTATTACATACATAATCGCTTTTTGGTACTTCTAACCAAACAAATACTTCCAAAGGAGCTCTTGCGAACAGATGGACTAACATTAATAAACCAGACAGTTCCCTTTTTAAATGGTTTGCTTGAATAAAAAATATTGTTTCCATTGAGATTTAAACTACAATTTGCTTACATTATTTTTATATTTGGCCATTATATTGCGAGCATATGAATGGGTAAAACGTTAAGATTAATTAAGCAGAGTGGTCCTGAATACCCTAGCAAGTCAGAAAAATAATTTATAAAAGAAAGCAGCTGTCTGTGGAGCTGCCAATTCTACTTATATAAACCCATCTGTTTACATCTATGTCTGTTCCCTAAAGAAGAATACATCTTGTGTGAAGAATTCCCACCAGATCCCTCAGACATTTTGTCATTCAAGAATGTTCTTCCTGTTTATTCTGTCACTTTCCTTTATAAGAAACTATACAATTAAAATTTTCAGTGCTGTCTCTTAGAACGTTTGCAAGACAAACACTAGACTTTAGCATAAAAAATTAAATGAGTTTGTTCTCTTCTGATTCTGTCATGAATAGAAATGGTTGCAGGCCATTTACATACACCTTTGACTCACAGTGGCTTATGGTCTTTGTCGTCTATTTACCTTTCCCCTGTCACTTCTTTATTCTCATCTTGAATCCCTCGGACAGCTCGTGTTAAACCTAAGATATAGGTTATTTTGTGTAGGTTATTTTGTATCTAATTGATCAGATGGAAAGGCTGTTTGCTGTTTACATGGTATCTGATCAGTGACAAATTATAGAACTCCTTTAAAAAAAAAGAAAAAGGTATTAAAAAGTTCTAAACGTTGTGTTTTCCTGTATCCCCCAGTCCTAGTTCTGCAAATATAGAGCTAATGTTTTACTGTTGAGAAGCAGCAGATGTACATTCTCTGGCTTATGTTCCATCCTCAGAACAACTTCAACAACAAAATTACCTGATTAACATCAGATATAAGTATGTGGACTTTTTTGATCTGTTTATTAAATTCTAGTATCAAAGTGGATTTATCCTTTCTCAAAGATGGGGGGAGGCCAGCTTTTGAAGATCATTTGAATTGATTTTATTTGGTGGTCTAATCTCTTTCCTACTGTATTGAACTTCTGTATTTTGTTTTAGGATTCTTAAAACAACAACAACAACAACAAAAATTCTCTCAAGAGTTCTAACTTCTGTCTTAATTATCAAAGTGTAAATTCCTTACATAAACTTCAGTGACACAGCAAATACAAAATAAAACAAAGTCAGGTCAAAAAAGGAGCAAATTGAATTAGCCCCTTCAATGAAAGCATGGCTTGATTCTGAGTTTTGAATTACAGATTTAGAATAGGTATGGGCTTTTTCTCTTGCCAGCTTCTGTGGAACTGACATACGTTAATTCATCTTGTTTCCAACAGTAAGTTCGCAACCAGTTTTAGTGGTTCACGTGGTTGGGAGCCATACTGCTCTCTTCTGTGGTAGTAAATCCATTCTGACCAGCAAAATATTTCTTATCTTTTGGGTTTCTTAGCCACTGAAGGCAGGGATCGCAGTGCTGTGCTCTGCCCATGTGCTATTCTGAGGGGTGTATTTTGGGAAGCCTTGTTTGTTCTTTGCTGCAGCGCTTTGGATCAGCATGGCTCCCTGGGAGCCCAGCAGCCCGCCCGCCCCAGTGCGGTCGGGCCAGCGCAGGTCGGATGGAGCAGTGTGTGCTGCCGATGAATTAACGCTTTTGCTCATTTGAAGTTGTCTCTTTTGCTTTGGTTGGAAGTGAATGAAGCACATAAATGAAAGTCATACTAGTAGTAAGTTGTAGCTCTAAAGTACCCCTTATTACTGTTCCATTTTATTAGCATTCTTTTAAAACTCTGCCTCATGCTTTCTGCTTGCCGAGAGGCTGCTGCTACTCAGTTGTGGATCTGGGTGCATGATTCGTATTCCATGCAGAGAAAGAGAGCTCCAGCATCCCTTCCCAGCATAGACACATTCGTACTCCTCAGCCTTTCCTGGCACAGATTTTCTGTGAACTTCCATCCTTTGTTGTTGAGGTGATACGAGGGTTTCTGCATCACTTGTGAGGAACAATTTTTAATATTTGTCTTCTCTGTTGTAAACAGTGACTAGCTCTAGCTGTGGTTTAGATAAATGATTCCATGGTAGTCTTTCTGTGGCGCTGGATGCCCTAGAAACAGTAGGAATGGCAATGCCCTCTTGCCAGTGAATGGCTAAGGACAGGTTACGGGATATGTTCATGGTGCCCTCACTTTCTAATTACTGGGGTAGGATGTAGTGTGCAAAGGACCCAACATCCGAGGATTTTTTGGGATTTGATATTTGTCTGGAAGATGAAGTGGACCGATTGATTCTCAAATTGAAAACCTTCTTGGGATTGGGAAAAAGATTAGGAAGAAGTAGACCAGATGTTTAAGGGCAGTGAGATTAAAGGCGTTTATCTTGGGGCTGCATCTAGGGGCTCTTTCCTGCAGTGGAGACAGAAAGCCTTAGCCAGTGCAGATCAGTGCTTGATCTCTTGATGCTAACAGCAGCACACTAAAGGGTTTTTGCTGGTTTTGTGGTTGGGCTTGATTCCTCTGACTGCAGTGGTGCACCTTTTTATGGAGAACTCGTTGGTTGTTACATAAAGTGGGCTGTGTGTCGCTTTTTTGTATATAAGTGGCATCTGAGAGTGTGTGGATGACGTCTGAATCATGGGAAGAAGTGAATTTAGAAAAATGAACAGTGCTCAGACTGCTCCAGGCTTTTTTCCTCAGTGACTCACAAGAACTGAATTTCATTCTGACTGTATTGGAGTTACCATAGTGTTAGGAGGTGCTGTTTGACTTGGGTTTTGACTAATATTTTTTTACGGCGTTACCATTTCCTTTAGTACGTGTTTCTCATACACAGCTTTCACCTCTTTTTTTTTGCGTATTTATTGTAACAATGTCTTTTCTATATAGATTTTAAATAGATCTCTCTGTATCTGGATATAGTATTCTCCAATTGTTTAGCTGTAACAAAATACTTTTCCCATACCGTGCATCCATCCCATTCCTGCAGTCTAAAGCAGGGAGAGGAGAGGTGCGTATTTAAGAATAGATCACAGCTAAAGAAAGTTAGAGTATTATGGGATTCTCTGTCAAGGCCTTTGAAGATACCATCTGAAACACTTTTTAACTACTTGGCTCTATCAGCTAAGGGGGAGTTATCATCTCCTATTTCCAAACGGTTAGTAGATGAAGTCTTAAAGGCTTGGAGCAATCCCAATTGTACTGTGAGTCAATTTATGGGAAAAATATCTCTTGAATCAGTAGTTAAAAGTTTATTACAGATGGCTCAGATATTGGGCTTGATTTATTCTTTATATCTTCTGTAGTGACATAAGTGAATTGTCTACAGAAGGGCCACATCATACTTATTACGGACTAAATAGGCAATTAGGAAAAGTAGCGGCCTCTTCACATGGGCCCAAAACACTTCTTCCATTTTCAGCAGAATGGAGAATACAGATTCTTTTTAGATTGTTGCAGCAAGTTAAGAGCACATTTGTTTATTCTTAGGATGTACTTGAAGGTAGTTTATGTAAGTGTCTTTTATACATACCAGAGAAAGTTATTTCACCTGATGATATTTGATTTGATTTTATGCCTCCCTAAAACTATCAAGCCTTAGTTTAAATCATGCAAAGAAAAAAAGAAGGAAGATCTTAATCATTCTAGTTTGGTTATTGAATTTGCTTAGAAATGAAAATTCATTGTATTTTCGGAAACCGAAACACTTTCTTTTACTGTGAGACACCTGAGTATTTGCACTACAGATACCTCAAGGAAAAAAAGGTGCCTTAAAAAAATTCTTCTAGTCACATATGAAAAAATCCTGCAGCCATCATCATTTTTTCACACTTCTCTGAGGAGAATGTATGACAGTCTATGCAGTAGTCTTCTCAGAATATATAGTCAGTTTTAAATTAAGATGAAAAATATACTGGGATTACAAGTGGGCTGCAGTGTTTTATTTCTGTTTTTATTCTTATGGTCCATGTAATACAAGCCATAGTTTAGGATTATATTTTTTGAAGGACAGTCCTGATTTCAAAGTTCTAGGCAATAGTGAAAAATTCATGAAAAAATCAGATGAGAAAAATCTCATTGTCCATCCTTCCCATGTTTGAAATAAGATGAAATTTGTCAATTATCATTGAATTAGAACTGATTAAAATATGTCTCTTGCACACATTGCATAAATGAGAAGTATTGCAGAAATAATTTGTTGAAGTCTTTTCCAGGTTCTCTTGACATTTGATAGAGTTCTCTTGACTTTTGGATTGCTAAGATGGAGATCCTTGGATCAAATCCATCCTCTATCTTGACCTTTTAAAAATATCTGTGCTTTAAAGTTTGTAATATCAGATGTTGCAAAGGAAGGTTGAAAAAAACACCAAACCACTGGGCAATTATGGAGAAATGTACCCAGCGTGTAAACTGCTTCTCAAACCCAGCTACCTGTGACTGACGCATTTGCTAGCGCATGAAGGTGTGTGATACATTTTTTTTAACCTCTTGGATTTCTAGAAAGAAATAAAATGATTGAATGGCATAATGCAGCATTAATGCCCATATCAGTTAATAAAATAAATGCAATGCTGTTATTCATGGCATGTTAAGAATAAAAATCATTGACATTGTATGCATAAAATGGACACGAACAATGGCAGAACCTATTAGGCTCTAACTTCAAAAATATCCAGCCATTATGCAACTTAAATTAGCAATCTTAACTTACCCATATATTTACATACTAATGGTCCTATGTGGTAATTATGATTGTCTCTCATCATTGCTTCCTTTGACCCTCATTTTTCAAATAAGAAATATAAAATTTCATTAAGCAGTATTAATAGTGGAAAATTAATTTAAGGCAATATATAATCAATTAGCAAGCCCTCAACACATCTCACTATTTTCACCTGATGCTCACTTGAAGAAAAAACAATAATTATTTTATGTATGGCTGAATTAGAGGATATCATCTTAAGCATGTGTGATGGAAATGAGAAATAAACTGTATTAGATTTCCTGGCCTTGATCCAGTAAAGCATCAAAATTCCTGTGGACTTCTCTAGATTATTCACATGTGACTGATGAAGGGCAAAGAGAGTTCTGCCACGTACAGAGTCAAGGCCAGTGCCAGCATCTTTTGACTGGGAAAGACCACATTTTGACAGGGTTTATCTTTACACCTGGACTTGTTTTCTGGTTTTTTTAATGCAGCTAAATGTTCTCACAAGTAAGCAAGAGCTTCCTTCAGATAATTAATGCATCTAGTTTATCTTCACACCCTACCTTCCCGAATGCTTCTCCTGATTCATTCTCCTTCCTGGAGAATGACATACCCACGGCCGTTCTGCCTTATAGATCAAGATTAGAAAGCAGCATTTGCATCTGGCCAATAGGTCTTTAGTCATCAAATCGACAAATGGAGCTAATGTAGAATAATAATGTGTGAAGTTGCTTCCAAGTACTGAAGACTAAAACACATTTTGCACAGTGTGCTGCTCTCGTGAGGAAAAAAAAATATTTGCAAAAGCCATTAAAAACTAAATGTCTCTTATTTGTCATGTCAGTGAGGCTATCATCATCTGTTACAGGACATTTATGATTATTTGGGCTGCAAATGTTACGGTGGTTCATAAAAGCAAGAATGATTTTTGTTATTTCCTTAAATGCCAGCCATGTAAATAATGTCTCTTTATTCAACCCCTTTCTCAAAGGCCATGTTTTCAAGTGTTTTAGTGTTCTTTGAACAACATTTATGTTGTGAGAATATGTTTAAGTCAGTAACATTATTAAGTTGCCAACTATGGAACATACTATAAAGATAATTTGAAGAAAACAGGTATGATTTCCCCCGCTTCGTATGTGAATTTCCCCAGGGTTGGACGAGGAGGGGGTTTGTCTCAGTGAAGTGTATGGTGTAAGTGTAACCTGGAAATGCTTTGACAGAGGCTTCAAATCTTCATGCTTGCAGGTATTAAAGATGAATTATAAATCAGTTTGAGATCTGGTGTCAATAGCAGGCTAACTTGGTTGAGTTTCAAGGTGTAATTAATAAATTTCTGTGTGAGAATTAGCTTCTCCAGAGGCCGACTGCAACTCTGAGAGCTGAGGATGCTTCGGTCCCCTGCACGGCAAGTGTGTAAAAGCCCATACACTGCTCCATAAACCTTGTCCTTGTGGGCTCAGTTCTGTCTGTAGGAGGATTTTGTTTTTCCTCTGATGGATGCTATGGGCAGGTTCCACTGTCCTTTGAAAAATCTCCGAATCCTGTTTATCGCTAAGATTTAAACTGGCTGTAATCAGCAGATTGATTGGTGAAAAGAGTATTGGGTAGCAAGATTAGTACAACATAATGAGCCAACATACTGCTGCTACCACCATGAATGATGACAACGCGCAGAGAATATATTAAAGGGAGCAAAGACTTCCATTATTTTGGAGCATGTTAGATCAAGTAACATCTCCAAAATTACACTGGATAGAAAGTTGATGAAAACCGCAGGCAGGCTAAGGAAGTTTGCCATTGGCTTTTAGCTCTACATGCAGATCTAGCAGCCAAAATGAATTACAGTTATACGTTGGAATAGCTCTGGGATACACGACTTGCAGAAGAATGGTGTAACTGTCAGTGCAAGGCTTTGCAACATTATTCATAGAGACTTAGAAGCAATTAACCTGACTTCACTCAGCTGAGTTTTCAGGAAGGAAATAAGCAACAAAACTTCAGAGTGAGTGTTTCTGGTTATTGGGGTTTTTTGCATTGCGTATTCACTGTAGAAAGTATTTGCACATTAAAAATAGCTGTAAAACATTAAATTAGGCAAATAACCTTACACATGGGAAAAAATTAAAAGTAAATTTAGCCTACCAAGTCCAATCTGAATTTATTTTAATATTTTAAAGTGGTTTAATGGTTGCAGTCATAGTTAAATTTTTGTAGTTTAGCTAGTGTGTTTCTTATAACTAGCATGACCTTAATCTTTCAGAGGAGAAAACTTCTTCATTCAGGTGTGAAGCGTACTCTAAGCAGGACAAAGCTGAGGCCTCTGAGCCAGCCCTGCGGGGGCAAAGCTGTGAGAGGCTGCTTCATTATAACGACTCCAGCTGACTGCTTTCCTCCATGGTCTGGACTCCAGTCTACAGGCCGGCACAACTGCAGGTTAAGGGTTAGTAAAATGAACCTTTAGGAAGCAATTCACCATAGCACTGACATTTCACGTAGAAATTTTGCTTGTGTGTCCGTGTGCACTGGAGGTTAGGGCAGCACAGTGAATCTTGAGACAGAGCATGACATACGTTTGCAGGAGAGAGGTAGTGAGCGGGTCATCGTTCTGTGCAAAATTGCCACTACTTGAAATATTGCGGGGGGGCAAGCATTCAGATGAGGTGGGGTGGGACCTGCTAGCCCCTAACTGCTTCAGGGTGTTAGTCTGTGTATTCTGGTGATGAACTGGTTTACGCAGTCGGCTCTGATGCAGAAGAACCCTGATGCAGAATCTCATTTAACAGCATTCTTGGGCAGAGCACTCAGCAGCCTCGTCCTGGCCCTTGTCCACCTGGCAACATTTATCTTCCAAGACCAGTGTTTCCCATAGAAAAAATTAAATTAAAAAATGCCTTTTTGTTGTAGGTATTAAGGAGACATATCCTTGCGGTGGTTTTGTCCCCTTTCCTCTGCAGTGTTTTATTTGTTCTGTCCTCAGCAGGTGTTTCTTGTCACAGTCCCTTACACAGAACCTATTGAACACTGCCTTGTGAGGATGCTGTCACTTTAGCAAAGGGAGCAGAAGGTGCCTCTGTGTCAAACAAGGGACAGAGAAACAGGGCAGCAGGAGAGGTAGAGCTGCTGCTCTTTCTCCTGCATGGAGTGAGCAATAACAGGATCTGGGCAAGAGAAGAGGGAGGAAGCTGAAGGTTTAGGAAAGAAAACAGGGACAAGCCCGTAATCGACCCAATCAGTAAAAAGAATTGGGCAAAGACATTTGTGTAGAGGGACATGGCATTATATATTGACTTCTGGGAGAGTAAAGTAATACGGGGTCTGAAACGGATTGTTTTAGGGAAGGGAACATATTGATTGTGGGGGAGTAGATGATTGATGCTGGAAGAAGGGAATTTGCATGTACAGCCATAGCATACAAAAATAAACACATATTCACTGGCAACAGCAGACAAGACATTTTGAATATGCAAATGTGAGTTTGCATATACATGCACAAGTGTTATGTATGCAATAAATCTCTTAAGTAAATTTTGCAGGTTCATTTTGTGTCTCTGCTAATCCAGAACTGTGCTGAGCAGAGCTTGACTGGGGACGGAGCAGCGAGGGGGATCTGCATGGCACTGAAAACAAGAACATACTGTAATTATGTTAAAGCCAAGCATTACAAGCAGGAAATGCAAAGTTATGATTACTATTAAAAGAGACCCAGGCATGTTAATTTATGGAAATTAGCTGTTTAAGGCATCTAAAAACCTATGTACTGACATAAAATTCTACTATGAAATTATGATTAAGGCGTTTTCCTGTTTGTGGCTCAAATTAATTTAATTTTTAAAGATACTTTTTCTCTGCTTGATGCCACTTCAGTGAAGGAAGTGAAGTGCTCAGTCTGCATTTATAGCTTTGCAGGAGTGGCGTAAAGCAGAAGGATTAGGTTGGTGAACTTAGTCTCTGCACTTTTCTTAATTGATTACTTTGCTCGTGATTTGAGGGCTGACCATTTCTGGTGGTATTTCTATCTTTTATGTAAGTTAGAGTGTAAAATACTCAATGCATTATGCTTAAGGATATGAATAGAGATTCAGAACTGAGAACAGAACTGTTAGGACTGAACTGTGTGACCATTTTCTGCCTTCATTTGACTAAAAGAAAATAATCCAAATTCTCAGTTGTAATACTTACTTTTCTGTTAGGGAAATCCTTAATCCCTCACATAGATTTTAGTATTTTAACTTGAAGTCAAAAGCGATTTCCCAATCAGCTATATGTTGAAGTTATTACTGTTCAAGGCCACGAGGTGTGTTAAGTGCTCTTCAGCTTCTGCTGACAGTTCTTCCAGGAAATACAACAAAAGTGGTCATATTTTTCTTTTTTAACCATTAAAAAAAGAAACACAGACACAGTTTTGCTCTTACTTCTCCCTTTGTGGCATAGTTGTCATAATTTCAGCTGGCAAAATTACTTACTCTGCATTAGCAGTAATAAAAACATGGCACTTGAATATTTCTGTACAAGGTAATGTCTGAAGAAGCTGAAAAGAAAACTGAAATCTTGCTTGTAGGAAGACTTAAAAATAGCAGATCATTTATCATGCTATAAATAAGGAAATATTCATGCTGGAATAAGTAATAGAAAATGAATAAGTATAAAAATTAGGCGTGTCTTTTTAGTATTAATTTATGTTTTAAATGGGTACTTAAAATCTGGAGTTGAATATGTAACCATACCTAACAGGGGCATAATTCTAATTCATCATTAGGGGAACTGCATTCCTGAGCTACTGAGGAGCCCATATGCTTATCGCTGTACGTGCCGTAAACAAAGCTGAAGGCCTGGCTTTTGTTTCCTGGTTTTGAAGGGTTGCCTTGCAGCTCTGGGGTCCCAGCTGTAGCCCCACGCACAGTCCTGGCAGAAGCTCACAAGTGCTGCTCGGAGGGACGGATGCTTCTTCTCTCCCCTTCTCTTTTCCTGGCACTGCTAATGTGTGGCTGCTTTGTGAGCCAGACCAGGGAATCACTTCAGATAAAATCCACGCTGGAAAATGGAAGTTACTTTTCAGCTGTATTTTTTTCCCACTTCAGCTCACAGCACGGTCACAAGGATGCTTATGCTGGCAAAA